>NC_133763.1:15854717-16154944 GCF_036562045.2 Rhinolophus sinicus
TAAAGACAGTCTCCTCAATAAATGGTGCTGGGAAACCTGGACAGGCACATGCAAAAATATGAAGCTGGACCACCTCCTTACATCACATACAAAAATAAATTCAAAATGGATTAAAGACTTAAATGCAAGATCTGAAACCATAAAACTCCTAGAAGAAAATACAGGAAGACACTTTACAGACATTACCTGGAGTAAGATTTTTACCGGTGTATCCCCTTGGGCAAGGGAAGTAAGAAAGAAAATAAACACGTGGGATTATATCAAACTAAAAAGTTTTTTCACAGCAAAGGAAACCATCAATAAAACAGAAGGGATCCTACTGAATGGGAGAAGATACTTGCCAATGATGTATCCGATAGGGGTTAATATGCAAAATTTATAAAAAAACTTACTCATCTCTCCAAAAAAACAAACAACCCAATTAAAAAATGGGCAGAGGACATGAAGAGACATTTTTCTAAAGAGGACATACAGATGGCAAACAAACATATGAAAAAGTGCTCAACCTCATTAATCATTAGAGAAATGCAAATAAAAACCACAATGAGATACCACCTCACCCCAGTCAAAATGGCTATCGTCAATAAATCAACAAACAACAAGTGCTGGCACGGATGTGGAGAAAAGGGAACCCTTGTACACTGTGGGTGGGATTGCAGATTGGTGCAGCCACTATGGAAAACAGTATGTCTGTATCTCAAAAATCTGAAAATGGAACTAATTTACGACCCAGCAATTCTACTCCTAGGTATCTATCCAGAGAAATCCAAAACTCCAGTTCGAAAAAATGTTTGCATCCCTTTGTTTATCGCAGCACTATACACAATAGCCAAGACATGGAAACAACCGAAATGCCTGTCAGTAGACAACTAGATTAAGAAACTGGGGTACATTTACACAATGGAGTATTACGCAGCCGTAAAGAAGAATGAAATCTTACCATTTGCAACAATATGGATGGACCTAGAAAACATTATGCTAAGTGAAATAAGTCAGATAAAGACAAATACTGTATGATCTCACTTATATATGGAATCTAAAGAAAAGAATAAATGAATGAACTGAACAAATCAGAAACCGTCTCAGAGACATAGAGGAAAAACTGAGGATTGCTAGATGGGAAGGGGTGGGTGGGGATAAGAGGGAAAGTGAGGGGATTAGAAAGCACAGTCAGTAACCACGAGATTGCCACAGGGATATGAAAGTCAATTTGGGGAATGTAATCAATAATGTTGTAAAGATTTTGTAGGGTATCCGATGGACACTTGTCCCATTAGGGAGACCACCTCAGGGATGATGTAGATGCCTGACCACTGCACTGTACACCTGAAGCTGAACAATAATGAATGTCAACTACAATTTTATATATATATATAGTTACAAGAAGTGGAGTACAGCATTAGGAATAGAGACAGTGGAAATGTAATGGCTGTGTGCGATGTCAGAGGGGTAGTGGATGCGGGGAGGGGGGTTGTCACTGTGTGAGGGATATAAATGATAAATGTCTAAGTATTACATTGTTTTGTACACCTGAAACTAATAAAAAAAAAGTTAAAAAAATAAAAAAAATAAAAAAATAAAATTGACTCAAGAAGAGGTAGAAAATGTAAACAACCCAATAAGCTTAGGAGAAATATAAAAACTTGTTTTTTTAATTAAATTATTTAAAAATAATTGCTGTTTTAAATTTAAAATTATCTTTTATCTATAAAATTGATGCTTTCTCTTTTATGATTGCATTATTTGAATGCAGTAACATTGGACCTGAGTTTTGCCACAAATCTGATGCCTAATGTCTCTCACTAAATTGTTTAAAGTATGAAGTTATATGTATCTATAATGTCATTAGAGGTTTGTCATCTGTGTTAGATAGAGAATGAAGTGATAGTCTCCGTTACTCCAGAAAAGGTGGTCCTCATCAGACATGAAAGTAATGGAGTAAAAGAATCTACAACTTAACCAGCTTTATCCGTAATATTAGGATAAGGCTACACTTAGGGAATGAAGGAGATTTTTAGAAGATGACTTATGAAATACCTTCACATACTACTTTAAAAGTTTGAAAATGACTAAAGCAGAAGTGTTGCTTCAGTATTAATTGCAGGTATTGTAGTTTTTAAAAAGCTGCATTATTTTTGTGATGTAATGGCCTAGTAATAGCATGGTTCATGTCATATATTGATTTGGGAAGAATTGAATATTTTTTAACAAACAAAACCTTACAAGCATTCATAATATCATCCAAAATTAGTGTATTTTAGAAGCTTCCCGCTCTGCCATCTAATCCGTGAGAAGTGATCTCACACACAAAACACAATTCTTTGCTCTGGGCAACCTGTTTTTGTAAATAATTCTGCATTAAAAAACTGTAACAAAGAAATGCTGTTCAAATAGAACATTGATAATCAAAATGCAACTATTATAGAGAATTGTATACAAAATGGTTTTATGTTTAGCTTCCTAAGGGTTTTCTTCTTGCTTTGCTCTTTTACATTGAACTGTCTCCACCCCAAGACAAGCATTTGCTTTTGACATTAGTCTTAATTCTTTATAAGCAGATCTAAATTTTCAAATGAAATCTTATTTGGAACTCAGATAGCAGCAGAGTTTTAGAGCTGAGGAAGAAGCTCCAGAGAATCTTCCGAATAACGTTTCAAAATTGTGATCATGGAAGCTTTTTCTACAAGCTGTTCTTTAGGACATCAGTGCTGAGAACACGGATGGCGGGTAGGGCCGCTTCAGAGACTGTTGCAGTAGGCGGGGTGTGAAGTGATCGGAGCTGGGCTTAGAGCAGTGATTTTAGGGTTGGTAGCTACACGTTAAAAAAATGAACACGATTTGATGACTCATGGAATTAAAGACACAGGGAGAAACAGCCGAGAATGGTAAATATTTGAAACTGCGGAAGTTGTGAAACCGAAGACTCAAGAGTATTACTGGCAGAGACACTGAAAATGTGACTGTCAGCATGTAGGTTAATTTCCAGCTTGGGTTCCCAAAGTTCATTATAAGTACATTTTTAGTTCTCTGGAGAAGGGTATCAAATTGTCAGTAACATGGTGATTGTTAGGAGGCCCTCACAAGATGTTTGGTGCCTCAAAATAAGGACCTGGGCCCATCAGGCCAGTCTGCAGTGATCTGTGTGTGGTCGGCCCCACCATCTGAACCCTTCCGACTTTTGAATACACTGTAGTCCCCAGGCCTTTGCAGTTGGTGGTGGGGGTGGGAGGAAGCAGGGATGTGGCACTTACATGTATTATTTTTATCTGCCAAAGCTGCCTGCAGTTAAGATAGGCATGTTATTAAATCTGTTTAGACTTTACATAAAAACAACTGATTGGCTAGCAGAGAAATTACGGGTGCCCAAATGTCATGTTTTTTAAAAATAATTTTTTTTATTTTTCGGTTACAGTTGACATATAGTATTATATTAGTTTCAGGTATACAACATAGTTGATTAGACATTTATATAATTTAGCAAGTGATCACCCTGATAAGTCTAGTACCCATTTGACACCATACAGTTATTACAATATAATTGACTATAATCCCTATGCTGTACTTGACATCCCTGTGGCTATTTTTATAACTGCCAATTTGTACTTCTTAATCCCTTCCCCCTTTTCACTCATTCCCTCAACCCCCTCTCCTGTCTGGCAACCATCAGTTTGTTCTCTGTATCTCCATAGCTCATGGTCTTTCATGTTTTGCATATTAGCCACCCTTTACAATATTATATTAGACCACAGAAAAATATGTTTACTTGTCTGATTAGCAAAACAAGGATATAATTATGTGGCTTTCATGTAATTTGAAAAAATACCTCTAGGAAAGTAGAGAGGTAATACTGTCTAGTATTTAAGAATTATTTTTCATCTGGCTTTTTAAAATTAATGTGGTTACTTCATTTAGAGGCTCACTATTTTCTTAGGTTTTGGAAGCAGATGTTCTGTAATGATTTTTCTTGTTTTCAGGGTTGATCTTAAAAATGAAGAATATGAAAAGCTTTTCCAATCTCTTAATGGGTAAGTTGGCAGCACTGGCTTGATACAATGGATGAGGTATATGTAGTCTGCTTTTGCAGAGAAGTACATATAAATATTCTGTATGTTTCTGTGTAACTGTCTTATAGTGGTGTAACAGTTTTATAGTTCTGGTATAGGAATTATTTTATTGAGAGATGCAAGAGTCCTGCAGAGAAGAGAAAGCAGGTTAAGAAATAAATGCTACACAGTAGACATGTAATTTTTAAAAAATGTGTAACATATTTTTTGTTCTTTTAATGCATGTCTTAAATGTTTGGAAGCCACTGGGAATGGCATGGTGTACTGCTTGCCTAGGGGATTTGTAAGTCCTAAATTTGAGGATATTAATTGGTTCTCTTTCAGAAGGTAATTTGAATAGAACTTGGAAAATCTATTCTCTGGCATTATCACAAAAAATATGATTCGTTAGCTCACAGAAAAGAGCTTTTAATCATGTGAAAAAATGTTCAACATTACTCATAATTAAAGGAAAGCTAATTATAACAATTAAAAACCATTTTTTAACTATCAAGTTGGCAGAGATAAGAAAATTTGCTACTACTCTATGGTAACAGTGTGAGGAAACAGTTATTCTTATACTTTATTTCTGAGATTGTAAGTTATATAGTCTTTTGGGGGCAGTTTTCCAATATCTATTGAAATTTGAAATGCCCTTTGATCCAGGAAATCCTTTGGAAGGAATTTTGTTTTACAAATGTATTTCCCCCTATGTGAAGACTTAGGCCCAAACATATACATTGTATTGTTTGAAATTCACCCCCCCCCCCATTTAAAAGCCACTCATTAGTCCATTAGTTGGGTAAATAAAATAGACTATCTGCATATGATAGAATATTATGTATGCTGCACAGGTTAAAAATTAGGATGTCTATAGATGCTGCTTTGGCTGTCTGTTGTTAACTTGAACAATGTGATATTGCTATACTGAAAAAAAGCAAGGCACATAATAGTATGTATAGTATAGTCCCATTTACTTTGGTTTTTAAGGTAGGGGTGAGGAGATACGCATAATAACATATCTATCAGGTAGACACAACAGATTTTAATGGTAGTTGTTTCTGATTGGGAGTGGGGTGAAGGGAGTCTATTTTACCGTAAAGCTTTTATAAAAAGAGAATTTTTTTTCTTTTTAAAGCTGTGCTCATTCATCACAATTTTTGTGTTCAAAACAATCGTTTGCCTTCAGTTCAGTTTGGTTTAGTAAATATTTACTATAAAATCAGTTTAACTTAGTAAAACATTAAAAATGTCCATTATGTGCAGTGTTCTTTGGCAAGGACAAAGATAAAAAAGTTGAGGCTAGAACATATGGTAGAACTTCAAAATCTAACTAGATGATGAGCAGTACTCTAATACAACTAGTGAAATACCTTTATTGAGTTCTGGGATGCAGTAGACCCCATACTGTTTTGTGGGGGTGCACAGTGGTGCAGAGGCAGAGCCTGGCTTTAAAGGAGTTTGCCAACTGGGAGGGACACTCAAGTTGTTATGAAAGGACTTTGGGGTTAAATGTACCAAATTTGATCAGAGGCAGCTTCTTAAATGCTGAGTCAGTGAAAAGGGAGAACTGCTAATGAGTCTTCATTAAGCCACTCTTTTTTTTAAAGATTTTTTTTTTTTTTATTTAAGATTTTTTTTATTGGGGAAGGGGTACAGGACTTTATTGGGGAACAGTGTGTATTTCCAGGACTTTTTTTTTTCCCAAGTCAAGTTGTTGTACTTTCAATATTAATTGTGGAAGGTGCTGTTCAGCTTCAAGTTGTTGTCCTTTCAGTCTTAGTTGTGGAGGGTGCAGCTCAGCTCCAGGTCCAGTTGCCGTTGTTAGTTGCAGGGGGCGCAGCCCACCATCCTTTGCGGGAGTCCAACCGGCAACCCTGTGGTTTGAGAGGACACGCTCCAACCAACTGAGCCATCCAACCAACTGAGCCATCCGGGAGCTCAGTGGCAGCTCAGCTCAAGGTGCCATGTTCAATCTTAGTTGCAGGGGGCACAGCCCACCATCCCTTGTGGGACTCGAGGAATTGAACTGGCAACCTTGTGGTTGAGAGCCCACTGGCCCATGTGGGAATCGAACAGGCAGCCTTCGGAGTTAGGAGCATGGAGCTCTAACCGCCTGAGCCATCGGGCTGGCCCCATTAAGCCACTTTTAATTGTAGGGTTTTCTACATGGTTTTGTGGCAGCTGTTCTACTCAGAGTTTATATGTTTTCTACTAGACTGTGATCTTACTAACAGTGAAAATTACTCCTATTTAACTGTCCAGGCTAATACTGACCCTGGCTCATACAGGAAGCAGAATATATTGAATGAACAACAATCTCAAAAGTGATTATTTCACATATCTCAAATTAATATTTAAGTATTTTCAAAATTTTAATGCATTTAATCTAACTTTTATAATCTCTTTGGAGTATCCTTACTTATTCCAAGACCTGTTATAATGTTTAAAGTTTAAAAAGTTGACATAAAAACATAGTAAATGTGGTTTCTATATATCACCTTTATGGGTAGAGTAAAATAAAATCAGACATTTGTGACTCCCTCCTTTTTATCCCCTAGACTTTTTCTAGAATTGCAATTGTGTTCTTTTTCAAAATTTCTTAATCCTATGCTTATTTCTGAAGAGATCTCAGGGTGATAATAAATAATTAATTCTCATGGATATTTAATTCTTGCCTACATATATTTTTATGAGCAGTTTGTTCTTCATGGTTAAAAGGAAATTCTTTATGACCCAAAACTGACTTTATTATTATGGACCTGCAATTGGTTTTGGCATCATGGATTACCTTAATTTAAATTTAGCTATACTTGGAATTTTATCTCTACTTGATTTCTAACTCTGTGTACTTTATCCCCTTACCCTGTTTGTTTACCTTTAATTTATCATTATTGGTACTAAATTTGAAAAATAAACTTGTTTATCAAAGAAATTTGGGAAAGCATATGCGCAAAGATATTCTTAACCTGCTGTAATTTACAAATGGATAGGATTATAAATATTTCATATTTTCTTTTTGCTGTAGTTTTGTCATTTTCTGTAATGATCTTACTGCTTATGCAATAAGGAAAAAGTTGTTTTAAAATAAAAAGATTGTTTACTTTCTGTGGGGAAGGGGTTGAAATGCACTGTATTTGATGTTGTTTCAGGGTCCTGTATCCCGGAGGAAGTGCTAGCATCACGAAGTCAGGTTATGCCAAGGTGGCCAAAATATTTTACAAGCTTGCCAGACAGGTAACTATCGGTTGTTTCTTATTATTGCAGATCGGTTTTTGTAATTTTCAATGGGGATAATTCCTTTTTCAAGCATATGGTAATACTTTCTTCACAATTGACCTAGCCTCATCACCCCTTTATGTTTTGAGGTGCCTGCTTGTGGGCGCCTGGTGGTGGCTCTCGCCTGTCTTCTGTATGCTTTCTTTAATTCTGGGCACCCGCGAGTCTTCGGAACTCTGCTGACTGGCCCTCTCTCCTCGTGCTCACTCGTACGAACCAGGTTCTCATGGTTCCAATTATGGACCGGGCATTGTTCGTGTATTATTTTATTTATTCTCATCTCCCCTTGAAAACTGCTCTTTGTCCCGACTCATTCCATCATATTTGATGTTTCTTCACAGTTAACTTCACGTTCAGTTACTGACGAGAGTTGCTTGCCTCCTTTGTAATGTCTCACTTTAGGCCTGCCTTCACATCCTATCTCAGACCCTTACTCTTCCTCCCTTGAACTATTAACAGTGATTTTCTAATTAATCTCGCTGGAACTAGTATCTCTCTCCTCCTCCCCCAATATTTCCCTAAAGAACTGCTTTTAGTGTATGATACTTGTTTGAAAATGTTTAATGGCCAGGCTAAATAACGTGCAGTCTTTTATAGTCTTTGGGTGAAGGCATATAGTGTGTTCACCTTTCCCAGCCTTTCCTTATGCAAGTAATTGAAGCCAGGTTGGTATTTCCAGCACATACTCTGTCCTCCTACTTTTAAATCTGGTGAGTCTGTTTCTACTCCAACCCAGTTTACATCTTAACCACCTTTCAAGGCTGAGGTGTTGTTTTTCTGGTAAGGTTTCTCGGCCGACCCCAGCTGCAGTGACATCCCACTCCCTCCTAACTTTTGGAGGATTTTGTTGTAGAATTGTTCAAACATTTGTTTACCTCCATCTCTGTAATATGACAGGGTCCATGACCTAAAGGGGCTTATATTTCAGAAAACAGAGTATCTTGAAGTTAGCGGTTCATGTCTCATCAGATTTCATGGTTCTGACACTTTTTGAGGCGTTCCTCATTTCATATTGTATGGTTCCATGTACTTTGTACATGCTTAGTGGATATGTTTTTTGAAAAACTAGTGAACAAAATTGAATTTTACAATGAGTGATTTAAAATGCAATTGGGAAGTATATAGGAACATTAAAAATTAGTCATTCTTTTCCATCTAGAGACTCATGTAACTAACTTATTCAACTTAAAAAAAAAAAGGAACCATGTAACCCATAATACCTAAAGATTTATGTAAAAACTACATATAATCAGCTGCTTGAAGATTTAAAAACAGGAAAAAAGCTTAGCAACCTTGAACTCCTTATTTAGCTATAGGGTCTGCCCTATAGGGGTCTGCCAAACCCTCATTAAAGCAGCCCTGGGAAGTGACCAGTCTGTTAGATCTATTCAGTTCCTCTCTGCTCTGCTGTGTGTAGGTTCACAGGAAATAAATATGTGGTCCCAGGAAGTGGGGATTTCACATTTAGTTGAGAACTTATATTTGGTACATATGGAAACAGAAAACAGTTAAACCCTCTTTTGTGTTTATTATAAATAAATGCAGTAAGACCCTTCACCTTAACGTATAAAATTCTAACTTCTAAAAATAAAACTTGCCAGACCTGTATATGAAGTATTAAAATCCTACGTTGGGATAGAAAGTACAGGGATTAATGTAATTCTGTATTTTTCTCAGTGAGGAACAGAAACCTCCACGCCTCCCAACAATTTCCTCATTTACAATGAGCTACTGTTACATCATATTTTACAGTCTATGCAGGAAAGCTGCTTTTAGAAAAGTTGCAAAACTAATTTTTGTAACTATCAGTGCATATGTGTTTAATCCAGAAAAGTCAGTCACTAGAATACATTTTCCCTGGTCATGCTAGCTGTTGGGACTCCCTTTGAAGAAACCTAGTACATTTGCACTTTTTTACTTGACAGCTTTTACTCTATGAAAATCTATTTTATTTTTGCTTAGCCTTTTCCTTACTGGTTATTCATTTTCTCCCAGATAATGGCTTTCTGCTGCTTTAAATCTGATTCACTGAAGGTGGTATAATGCAGCTATTAGTATAAATTCTGAGATAGTGGAAAAAGGAGTGTATTCAAAACCAGACAATTATCCAAAGTGACAAAATTTATAGAAGACATAAAAATAGGTATTTGTCTAGGATTGTCTTTGATATTTAGAGTCTCTAATTATTACTTGTGTTGTTTGATAGGTGACTGGCAGATGTCAGTTTCTTTCCCAGAACAGCAGAGGTTGGATAGTTTGGGTGATTAAAACTGAATTATTATGTGGAAGCTTGGCCGGAAGAGAGATTAAGTGATAGCCTGCTTATGGAAACGTGGAAAATTCTTTGGAAATCTATGCATAACACAAGCGGCTGCCTTGTAATGACAAACCAAACGTATAATTTTTGTTCTGAAAAGTTTTCATAAGCTTAGTTTTCTTTTTCAAAGAGTTTTGATGATGGGGACTATTTTCCTGTGTGGGGCACCTGCCTTGGATTTGAAGAGCTTTCATATCTGATTAGTGGAAAGGTCTTATTAACTAACACAAACACTGATGGAATTACAATGCCGCTGAACTTCACTGGAGGTAAGACCTACCTTTTTGAACCTTTAAAAAATATTAACTGGGCAGGATTGTAAGTAGCAAATGTCAAAGTCAAAATGCTCATAACATTTATTAATTTTAAAATTATTTACACAGGCTGAAGATGTGAGTGATAACTTTTGTACTTGAGTTGTGAGGATGGCTTAAGGAATTTTGACTTTTCATCTCATTGCTTCTAGCGATAATGAGCATGATTAAGAACTCTAAAATGGGGCCTAGTTTTGAGTCCTAGCTTTGTCACTTTTGCCTTGGAGAATCATTTAACCTCTCTCAGCTTTAATTTCCTGATTTGTAAAAGGGTTTACCTCTTAGGGTTGTTTGTGAGGATTAAATAAGATGATATTTTCCAGGTCCTGGGCTAAGCACACAACTCTCATTAATGTGAGCTGTCATTATTAGAGGACAGCCTTTCCCCCTTGGCTGTGCACTGTTTCAGCCCCAGTTGGGGTGTACTGAATGTCGGTGCTGGCACTAAGCATCTAGAGTTAGTGCAGACTCCACAGTTAAAGGGCATCCTCTCATCTAGACTGCCCTTACTTCAGACACCAGCCTCCATTCATGTTCCAAGGCCACTCGTACTTCTGACCAACTGCCCACACATTTGGGGATTCCCCGGAACCCCTTTAGGTTCTATAATTCACTAGAATGACTCACAGAGCTCAGGAAAGTGCCGTGTGTACGGTAACAGAGTTATTGTAAAGGATACACATAGGATGAGGTGTGGGGCAGAGCTTACCTGTCCTTTCCCTT
This sequence comes from Rhinolophus sinicus, assembly GCF_036562045.2. Classification (NCBI taxonomy): domain Eukaryota; kingdom Metazoa; phylum Chordata; class Mammalia; order Chiroptera; family Rhinolophidae; genus Rhinolophus; species Rhinolophus sinicus. Next base: position 15,865,394 of record NC_133763.1, read on the forward strand.
CGGGTCAGGACACGTCACCTCCCTGGCACATCAATATGAAGCTCCAGTGACGTTCAGTGTCCAGAGTTTTTATTGGGGTTTCATTGTGAAGGCATGATTGGTGAAATCATTGGCTCTGCAATTGAACTCAGTTTCTGGTCCCCTTCCCATCCCTTAGGTTGACCTGGCTCAGAGTCCTGACCTCTTCTAATCCTGTGGTTAGTCTTTCTGATGACCAGCTTCATTCTGAAGCTATCTAGGAGTCCACTCTGAGTCACCTCATTAGTATCACAGAGATACTCTTATCATTCAGGAAATTCCAAGGGTTTTAGAAGCTCCCTGTCAGGAACCCAGGACAAAACCAGACAAATTCTTTACTATGTCACTCAGTAAAGAATGATTCGTATAGGTTACTTGTTATCTGAATCCTCAGAATTGAATGCTATCCACTATTCCTGTTCTCATAAGGATTTTGGATGGAAAGGAATAGTAGTTGTCCATAAAACCTATAAAATGTTCTGTAGTTTTCAAAGCTCTTTCTCACATTATCTCAATCATTGCGAGAACTCTGTGGGAAGTATATGTGTTAGACCAGTCAATTTTGGTTGTATGTGGTAAAAAACCCAGTTTATACAAAAAAAGAAATGGATTCCACTGTAGTGAGGTACTTTCATTATCTGAGGCACTGGGATTCTGATGGAAGCCATTAGCATCTTTAACCAGAGGCCTCATTTAGGGACAGCTGGCATTGGGGCCTTGAACACCATCAGGAATTTTTTTTATCCCTTTGCTGATATTTGAGTCTACGGGTACGTGTCAGACTCTAGAGTCTTCAGTGAGGTATATTGCTTTTTTTGATCTATTTACTGAGTAGAAATTTCTTGGCCTGGTTGATGTTCTTTTCTACATTGTTGGTATTTTTAACCTTTTAAGTCCCAGATACCTTTGAAAACATGTTGAAAGCTCTAGATTCTTTCCTGGGAAAACAAACATATAGACGTGTGGAAAAGTTTACCAGTTTTTCAGTGCTATCTAGAGAACTCATGGTTCTCTAGCTTCCTCTATGGTTAGTCTGCTGTTTATCATATCAGAAGAATTTGTTATGCATGTTAAAATTCTAGAAGAAAAGTACGTAAATGTGAAGCATATTTGAATTTGTGTGTTAAACTCATTTTATGCTAGACTGGAATATTTCTGTGGAAATAATGTTTTGCTTAGTGATCTTGATTGTCTTAATAATGGCCTCTCTTTGGCTAAAGATCAGTGACTTCAGTGGATTTTATTTTTCTCTGTTTAAATTATTTTCTTTCTACTTAAATTATTTCAGTTCCATCAAAGAGCAGAATGTTCCAGAATTTTCCTGCTGAATTGTTGCAATCATTAGCGGTAGAACCTCTGACTGCAAATTTCCACATGTGGAGCCTCTCCGTGACGGTATCACATTAATTACATAATGAAATTAATGCATTTAGCTTCATTATAGGAGTAATAATTTTGCTTTATTTTTATACTCTAGAATTTTACAATGAATGAAAAGTTAAAGGAGTTTTTCAGTGTTATAAGTACAAATACAGATGGCAAGACTGAGTTCATTTCAACAATGGAAGGTATATATCACTGCACATGTACACTTTTTCACATATTTTGTTTACATTAATTAATTTTGATTTTTCAGTTTTCTTTCTTATGAATAAAGTCATGTTAACTTTGGGGCCTGAATGTGGAAGTTAGGGCACTTCTGGAGAAAGGAAACGTGTTTTGTCCATGTTCCAAATCAGTTGTGGTTTACCTTGGTCGTCTTCTAGAATGGGGTGGTGAGGATGGGGAGTAAAGAGCAAGGAGAGAGGGGATGAAGAAATAAACGGAGAAAGTGGCTTCTCTTTCTACCTGCACTGCAGATTAAGTACCTTGACGGATTCTCCTCCAGACAACCACAAAAGATGTAGCTGACATACAGAAAAACACCTTCCTGAATACATTGGTGAAGGGGCAAGAAATTAAGGATACTCATGCTCAAAACTCCACGGGTTAAGTGGAGTATTTAGGTAGGGCCACTTGGAAGGAGGTGGTCGGGTGTTTCTCCCAGAATCTGGAAGGCAGAGGGCACCGATTGTCTCTGCCGGGTTTCCAACCAAGGACCTCTCCTGTGTTAGGCGAGCATGATGACCACCAAGGACACCCTGAAGTGGAGTTTTTAAACCAGCATTGTTATTAAATAAGGAAACTTGAAGCAAAGCTCAGGACCCCCCGACATGGAGAGGACCCCATGGAGCAGGACCTGAAGGGTACACCCGCAACGAATCCTGCCTGCAGAAGTGCAAGGAGGAATGCCCATCTTGAACTTTGGCAGTGAGGGAATGGGGGTGATAAAGAAGCCTTGAGCGCTCACAGTGATGGGCTGTCCAGGGTGGCCTGCATTGTACTCACGGGGAAGTTCGAGGAATCGTAAGTCACACATGTTGTTTAAAGCTGTCAGACTGAGAGTGCGCCCACAGGCACAGCAGAAGCAAAGGTAAATAATTCTCTCTGGAGCAACTTACACTTATCACAGACTTCAAGGAATTTCCATATCATGAGGTTTTCAGGAAAACAAGCCGTTCCTAGCTAGAAAAATCACGAATGCACAAGGAAACAAGATACCCTGAATAACAACTTGTAGAAACAATAGGCAGGCGTTGGTGAGCCTGATACATGCTCCCCGAGAGGCTAGAGTTCTGGATGGAGAGGACTAAACTGGAGTAAAGTGGAAGTAGCTCGGGTTATTCAGAAATTGGCCATATCACTGGCTCGCTTGTGAGGGGAGGTCAAATAGCTAAGGGTTTAGCAAAAACATCCAGGGAATTCGGGGGAAGGTCAAGCAAAACAGTCTGAAGTCAACTTATCATCTGAGCTTATCATCTTTAACCACTGCCCTTCCTGTATCTTTTACTTCAGTCAATAGCATTGCCATTCGCCAGATCATCCAAAGTTAGAGACCTGGAAGCTCGCTTTGACTTCCTGCCCTCATTCTCCACATCTGAAAAATTCGTGCCAATTTCTGCATCCCAAATCCTTGGATATGTGACCTCCTCTTTATCCGGCCTACCCCTGTCCTACCTCAGCATTACCCACTTTGCTCCTGGATTGTCAGAGAAGCCCCTGACTCTTCTACAAATCACTTTCCTCCCAGCCGCTGCTGATCCCTCTGAAATACCTACTGATCTGATCGTGTTGCTTGAGGAAAACCCTGCAGTGGCTGTTCAGCATTTAGAGAATTGCTTGAGGAAATTCTCTACATTTACCAGATCATTGACTCCATGATCTTTGTGCCTGTGTCGCTAGTCTGTATTCCCACGTAGCCTGTGGAGTACTCCCAGCCCTCCACGTAGCAATATTTCTGAAAAGCTTCCCTGCCTCACCACTCCCTTCTCCTGATGAACTCTTAGCTATCCTTGAAGGTCCAGGTCAGTGGTCACCCCCTAGCTGCCGTCCCCCCTTTATCCTTCCTCTCCACATCATCACCGCTCCCCCTTCCTATTTGCTCTGCGCTACCTTGGGATGTCTTTATGTATTTATTTGCTTATGTTATTCTTTCTTTCCCCCAAGACTCAGAGCTCATTGAGAGATGGAACTGTGTCTTATTTTTCTTTGTATTTCCAGGAGTTTATGTAAACCTCAATAGATGTTGACTGAATGGCTAATTACTATTTAAATGAAAGAGTATTGGGTCGGAAGTTAGGAAATCATTTCCATGTTGGTTCTGCTCCTGGAGAACCAACCAGTCATACCAATCTTATTTGGAAATTCTGTCATCTGAAAATTTTCTGACACCTGCTAGATTGGAATACTTGAGACACTTTGTTATTTGTGTATTTTCTTTTCACTCTTCACACTTTAGTTCTAAATTAGTGATGCTGGGCATGAGTCCTACAGTTGTCAGAAGCCTACATTGATCTTTTAGTAATGCAGTTTACTAAAGAAGAGTGAATCTCACTTGTTTCTCAATGTTAGTGTAGACATATATCCATCCATCCTTCTATCCATCTATTCCGTAAATCCTTGTAACAATTTATCACGTAAGGCATTTATTATTCCAAATACTTTTTGTGTCTCAAAGGAACATGATAGAACATCTCCTTTCAATTAACTATCTGTAACAGTTAGTTTTCTAGTCATCCAGCCTGTGGGTCTCCTTCTGGTAGCCTCAAGTGTGGTCCCAGACAAGAGAGAAAGGAAGTGCAGTCACAGGGAAGTAGGGCGGGGAGGAAGGACAGAGTGACGAGAGCTGTTTGCTGGTCATTTATTTGCTCCTGTGAACCCCAAGAAAGCTAGGATAAGATGTGGTTCCTTCTTGTGACATGATCTCTAGTGGCAGGACCTCATGGGATGTGAGAGGACAGTGCTTTCTCCTAGATATCGCTCCTCTCAGCTGCTTCTCTTCATTTCTCCAAGCACTTTCCCATGGTAGTCATGGTTATGATTTCAAAAGAAAAATAATAGAGGGAAGTTTTTGTTTTTGTTTTCCAATTAAAATGAGGAAAGGAATATGTGAAGAAGAAAGGAATATATATATATATTCTTCTTCACATATATATATACATACACACACACATATATATGATAGAAAGTAAAAGATGATAGAAGGTAAATGTTACCCATGTTCATTTTTTTAAAAAATATGGAATTTTTAAGACATATGAAAGTCGAGAGAATAATATAATGATCCCCCAGGAACCTATGTCTAAGCTTCAACAACTATCAACATGTGTGTGGTCATTCTTGTTTCATATCTAGTTTCTCCCCATACTAGACTGTTTTTTTGAAGTAAATCCTAGGGATTATGTCATTTATATATATAAAGATATTTAAGAAGTCTAAAAAATAATTAAACTATTACCAAAAATCTTTCACACCAAATTTTAACTTTAAAAACCTAGTTTAAAAATTGGCACCATGAAGTTAACTGTTCCACAGACAGAGAGACACAGTTTAGGCTGAGACAAGCTGGCTTCCATAAAAGGGCACCCAAAACACTGGCATAGTTCATTCTCATATGAATATGTCATTATGGGAGGGGTTGCAAACATGGTATGAAATAGTGGGAAGGAGACCCATCATGGAAGAAACGTGTGTCACTAATCGAGTGTGACTTGACTGTAGAACTGGAATATATTCAGAGGTTCAACTGTTTTACTCTAATCTGATTATCTAGTAATGGGAATTATACATATTACAAATCATAAAAGTGTTGAAAATGAGTGAAATACTGTATTGTGAATTTTCACGTTGTGAACTGAAATTATTTTGTGTTAGAGAATGCGCATAGTTTTACTTAGTCTGACATAGTGAGTTACTAATGTTTTACATAGGACGTAAAACATAATTTGTAAGTAACATCATAGATCATTACTACTTATTACTTATCTAGTTTGTGTTCTTCACGCAGGATACAAGTATCCAATATATGGAGTCCAGTGGCATCCAGAGAAACCTCCTTATGAGTGGGGGAGATTCGAGGGCATTTCCCATGCACCCACCGCTGTGAAAGCTGCATTTTATTTAGCAGAGTTCTTTGTTTCTGAAGGTAATATGTGGTATACATTTTATCACACTATTAGTGTAGTTTTGAAGGAAATTGCCCTCATCTGAAATTTTATATACTCCTGCTCTGTAAATGTTCTGTAAATTTGACTTAAAAAAAATCAAATCATATGAAAGCCATGAAATTGAGGTATTAGGCATTCAAATAAAACCAGGACAGTATTGTACACTCGATGGTGAGCTGAATTCTTGAACAACAGCATAAAGATTGTTGAATTCTATTTTTTCTTTCTTTCTTGAATACTTTTAAAAAGATTCTCCCCTATTACTCTTCTTTCTAGTAATGATGCTTTAATTATAACATTCTCTAAGAATTAGATGTTATTTTTCCAAGACAGTTATAAACATTGAATATATACGTCGCAGTCTGATTCTAAGGCTGCCTATCTCTAGTTGTTGGCACATTGGAGAAAGTTAGTAAGCTTTGCTTGCTTTTTCATGATGAAAACACAGACATTTTCATGCTATGTTACGTTTGTGTATAATATTGAGAATTTGATTGTAGATGATTATGTTTTAGTTGAGCGATTCTGGGATAAGACAGAGCCACAAACACAAACTCACAAGGGTGGGGCATCCTCTGGCGGGGCGTGGCCCTTGAAAACGTCAGGGAGCCTCGATGGCACCTCTCTCCAAGCTTGGCCTAAGTTTTTATCAACCCTCCTGCCCACAGTGGCAAGTAAAGTACTTCCGCCCACTTTCACTCTGGTTTAGAATTATGCTCAGTTGAATGGGTAGTTTCATGACAAAAACCCCAAATCCAAAAAAAAAAAAAAAAAAAGTTCTCCCATGTGCAGTATTCGTCTGAAGAAACATATTTATGTTGTGTGAGGAGGAGTAAATGAGACCAGCGACGCGAAGAGCAAAGTTTGCTGTAGTATTATCACTTGGCGGGCTCTTGGGCTTTATTTTTCAGTATCTTCCTTTCTAAAGATGCCGTAAAAGCCTATATTTACTTTATTTTGACTTTAGGATAAAGTCTAAGCCTTCATCTCCTCACACCCAAACTGTAGTTGTTCCAAGTTCTCTGAGCCTCTGATTTTTTCATATTTCTGTCTTATCTGTGGAAATCACATCACTGCTCCATCTGCCTCAGCTTTGCCTGTTTCTCCATCTTCTTTACTCTTGAAGCAACTCATCAAAGATAAACCATACAATATACGATTCTGTGTGGTTACTGGACTAGACGTCTTGAGCGTCAGCACCTTGCCCTGTTCATGTTTCCATCCCCAGGCTCTGCATCAAATCTTATATGCAGTGGGCACCTAGTAAGTGTTTGAATGAATGGGGGGCGAGTCCCACATGGGACCTGGTTCAGGGCAAACACAGCTGCTGTATCAGTCAGTAGTGACTCAATCAGGGCTGCTTTACTTGCAGGAAATTTGGCTAGGATATCTCCTTTTCGGTGGCATTTTCCTGATTAGGAATACTGATTCTAGGAAGAAATTTCATAAAGTAGCCTTTTGAAAATTTTATCCCATGTTTTTAAAAACTCACACTTTTTCTTGCAGCTCGGAGAAACAATCATCATTTTGAATCTGATGTTGAAGAAGATAAGGCATTGATTTATCAGTTCCGTCCCGTTTATACTGGAAATATTTCTAAATTTCAGCAAAGTTATATATTTAATTGAACACCTTCAGTATGTTAACAGGAATTTCGAATAACTCCATGATTAAACTGTTACAATAACTTGCTACTCATGGCAATAATAGAAAGCCCCAGAGATTCCCTTTTTATAATGTCACTGGCTCAAATTCTTCATTCAGTATATTTGAGTATATCATGTTTGATAATTAATCAGTGAGGCAGATAAATCATTCTACTGTATTTCGTGGAAAAGCTTTCTTTTATCTCAAGATTAGAAAAAATAAATTTATTAAAAATACAAATATTTTGTTTTGTCTGATTGATTCTAGAAATAACCTCCCCTCTCCCTGACCCCAATCCAGCCAAACCATCCTTGTTGAAGACTCTTTTTAAATCTTATTTCTAGTCCATCATAAAGTCTCCCTCCTTTGAGTCTTAGGAGTATTTGTGTGTGTGTGTGTGTGTGTGTGTGTGTGTGTGTGTGTGTACGCCTGCTCACATACATATATTTCCCTTTCTGCCGTCTCAGCTCCCTCAAAGTGCACACCTCCTGAAAGCAGGGTCTGTGTCCTGAACTTTTGGTCCCCCACAATGTCTAGCACACTAGGTCCTCAACAAGTAAGTACTTGTGACTCTTTGTGAATGAACTTGTTCCCATGGAAAATAATTTGGAAGCTATCATACATTTATTTGTCTACATTGTAATACATTTCTCAATCTGTGCTTCCCTCGACCACCCCTCACCATCCCATATACCCTTATAAACTCTGAAATTTAGGAATTCCTTGAGGACAACCAAGCAGTTAGAAGAGAGAGAGGATTTTTTGAGCCATTTCTGATAGACAGTACTTATGCATCTGTTCTCTTTAGTCCTCCAGAGCTGCTGCTAGAGAAGTGGAAACAGAGAGTGATCGGGCAAGATGTTAGAGGAGATTATGAATGATTTTGTGTATAGAAAGGTAAAAACAATAATCTGAAGATACTGAGGTAAACTATAAACAGTAAAGCCAAGCGGAACATAGAAATTGAAAGGGATTAACAGTCAGCTAAAAAGGACGTGATAGAAGTGTGGCAGGTTTCGTTTCTGTCCCTAAGCATGAAGATTCTTTGTTAAATGCTATTGTCAAAAGTGCCGTTTCTGGCCAATTTCATGCCTCTCACCACTAGAAAAAGGTAGCGTCACTGTTTGGTTCATACTTCCAGGGCTCTTTCCAACCCGTTTGTTTTGAAATATTAAAGATTTTATTGTCTCTGAAGTTCCCTAATAACGTTTAATCCTAATTGTATCATCCATCACTCATGCTGCTGTGTCATCCATCCTGCCCGTGAACACCGGCTTCTAGCTTCTAATTGCTCCCAAAGGTTCTCACCGTGCGTCACTGATGATGACCACAAATGCAAGAAAATGGGAACCACCATTTATTTTTAACTAAGATGAAGTTTTCCATTTTTTCAACCATGCATTTTTTTTTTAAGTGTTTACACTGAAATCACTTTATTCCAAGAATGGAATCTATTTCAAAGTTGACAACACCCCTGCCTTCCACACACCACACCTGCAGGAAAGCTAGGCAAGAGGCCTGAGGGCAAGCGAGAAGAACAGTCCCATTGGGGCACAGAATGTCTGTCCCTCTGTTCTTTGTCTCGCTTAGCTTAACACTGACCCAAGGCAGCCTGACATTGCTACGTCAGTGGAGACCAGAAGGCATGGATTAGAACTGCCTGTTTTTTTAATTAAACCTTTTTAAAAAAATTTAAATATGTTTGGTATACGATCTTATATTGGTTATAGTAGTTTCAGGTGTACGATAAAGTGATTTGACATTTTTATACCTTACAATGTGACCACCCCACTAATTCTAGTAACCATCTGTCACCATATAAACTTAACACAGTATTATTGACTATATTCCCCCTTCCCTTTTAACCCATCTTCTCACCCCTTGTCTTCTGGTAAACCATTCCTTTGGTTGCTTTCTATGAATCTGTTGTTGTTTTGTTTTAGATTCTACATATAAGTGAAACCGTATGGTATTTGTTTTTCTCTTCCTGACTTATTTCACTTAGCATAATACCCTTTGGATCAATCCGTGTTGTTACAGATGGCAAGATTTCACCTTTTTTATTACTGCATAAAAGGCAACCTACTGAATGGGAGAATATATTTGCTAATGATGTATCTGGTAAGGGGTTGATACCCAAAATATATAAAGAGCTCGTACAACTCAGCAACAGAAAAACAATCCAATTAAAAAATGGGCAGAGGATCTGAACAGACACTTCTCCCAAGAACAGACATTTCTCCCAAGAACAAACGGCCAACAGATATATGAAAAAATGCTCAACTTCACTAGCTATTAGGGAAATGCAAATCAAAACCACAACGAGTTACCACTTCTCACCTGCTAGAATAGCTATTATCAACAAAACAATTATAACAAGTATTGGAAAGGTTGTAGAGAAAAAGAAACCCTTATACACTGCTGGTGAGAATGTAAATTGGTACAGCCACTGTGGAAAACAGTATGGCGTTTCCTCAAAAAACTGAAAATAGGTATACCATACAACCGAGCAATTCCACTCCTGACTATCCAGAGAAAACGAAAACACCACTTCTAGAAGATACATACACCCCTATGTTATAGAAGCCAAGACATGGAAACACCCTAGGTGTCCATTGACAGACAAATGGATAAAGAAGATTGTGTGTGTGTGTGTGTGTGTGTGTGTGTGTGTGTGTATTGCCCCCACACCGCCTTGATATGCTGTAACCCGGAAGTGGCACTGTCATTGGAAGACGGGTAAGAGCCAATACATGGGCCCACATGTGGCTCAAGTGCAAATGCCAGTGGTAGATCTCCAGTAACCTAGATCCCTGAACTTGTCCTGTGTCCCTCAAGAAAGTCACTTAAAACCAGCTTCAACACCATTCTGGCTGCCCAGTCTTATGCAATCCTGTGAGAGAAATGCTGTGCTTGCCAGGTGGCTTCCTTGGAACTAGAGTCTGGCCACAGAACTTGGGACAATCCCATAGGCACAAATCCCAGACCGGCTCAGGGCATCTTGACCCCATGAATGGAGCAGTGTTGGACAGCACTGTGAAGGAGAGAAATGGGAATTAGGGTCCAGGTAGGCCTGGCTAGGCTCAGAGTGCCCTGCCCTCATGGCTTTATCAGGGCTGGCTTGTCACCACTGGGGGGAGGGGCACTTATGAAATGTTGAGGTAGGTGCTTCCTGTGACCAGGACTGACACAGGACCAGGTCCAGGCATGAGGTGCCTCACCCAGAAAGCACTTCTGGCCCTGCCCATTCCCAAGCGCTAGAAAGGGGCTCAGACCACTTTGAGGAAGGTACTCCAAAGAGTGGGAACCCCTGATGGGCAAGGTCCAGAGCAGAGACTCCACTTACCTAAGTCTAAGGGTGAGACTGCCTCACTTAGTAGGGGCCCCATGACAACTACTGCTTAGAGAAGAAACACTAAGAGGAATTAACTTTGTTTCTGAGTACAAAGTATAGATGCCACACTCTCTACCGTGCTATAGAAGATACCCTTACAGTCCCGGGACTCTTGCATTGAGCCAGTTCACGGCTCCAGTCAGCTACTCCTATTACGAAAGTTGGTTTGTCAGCTGAAACTCATTTGCTACCACTTCTGGTCTAGAGCACTGCTGTTCAAACTTTTATGTACATAGTAATCACCCTGGATCTTGTGAAAATGCAGATTCTGATTCAATAGGTCTAAGCGGGGCCTGCAATCTGCATGTCTAACCAACACCCAGGTGGTGCTGACGCCACCACTTAGTGAGCCATACTGAGTGTCAGGGATACAGACTTCTTTGTCAGCAGGCAAGGAGCGAAGGCTGAAAAACAAAGTGCGAGTGTGGGGACAAAGTCCCAGAGAGCAGTTTCCAGGCTCTTGGCCGCACGTGGAAAGGTGCTGGCTCGGGTAGTAGGTGGCCGTCAGCTGTGGCTAGTTGGCCAATTGGCCCCTGATATAACTGCCATGGCTGTGCTGCTTGGTCAGTCAAGAGTCAAGTCAGTCGGTTGTTTGGCAGGCAGAGAAGTGGACAGCAGGTTCCAGGTCATGTGACTCCAGCCTCCAGTGAGACCGTAGTGGTATGACTCCCCTACCTATGGCTCCATGGGTGTTCCTTTTTGGCCTCACCATGTCCTGCGTTATGTGGGGAGCGGGAGCAGAGACCCTGCAGGCCGCCCCGCACGACAAATGGCGCAGCGAGCAGTGAACACGACAGCGAGTGAGGGAACACGTGGATTAGAAGAAAAGGGAAGAAAGAATGAAAGAGGAAGGACTGGGTTAGTGTGGGGATTTCTAAATGGAAGAGACAGCTAATGTGGATCCTTCCCAGCCTATAGCTGATTTCTGAGTCTAAGAATTTTTGGAGAACAATTGTGAAAGTTCTTTCCTCTAGCATTGCCCTTTCTCTTACCTATGTGGAACATCTCAAATGGAAGGGGAATGTTTGACTTAAAGGATGGACCCTATCACTCATTTCTATACAGCCAGATAGTTCTGAGTGCCCACAAGTTTATGTACCTTGTGGCCGTTGACTGTCTCCATTTCCACACTGCAGAGTGGGAAAATTCTCGATACCCTGACAGGCTGAATTTCCATGGTTATGATGGGGTTAGGCTGGTCCTGTAGTTTCTAAAAGCACACTTGTCATGCAGGGTCTTAGCTTCCGTTTCCCACACAAGAATGCAGGATATGGCGAGGCTGAAAAGGAACAACAACGGAGCCATACATAGGGGAGTCACACCACTATGTTCTCGCTGGTGGCTGGTCGAGACACAAAAGCAAACACCCGCTAGTACCCCAACAAGGGGTCTTCCTGCACCCCCGTCTTGCTGGCGGCCGGGCGAGACACAGGAAGTAGGATCTACATGATTCTCAATCCACAATCCGCTTGCTAACGGCACTTGCTAGCCGTAATTGGCCGCCCGCTTCTCTGCCAACCAACCAATGAACCAACCAACCAACCCCCTAGAGTAGCCATGGTAGCTATCTCAGTGGCTCATGGCTAATCTGTAACAGCTGATGACCATCTGACCACAGCTGATGGCCATCTACTACCTGAGCCAGCACCTTTCCACATGAGGCTGAGAGCCTGGAAACTGCTCTCTGGGACTCTGTCCCCACAAGTGATAACTCATGCTGAAGTATTGAGGCCCAATACCTGGCATGTAGAAGGCCCTCAGTAAGTGCCCCTGCCTTCACTGCCCCGCCCTCCTCCTCAGTAATGGAACAGCTGTACATATGAGTACGTGCTGGGTCTTTCTGCCTTACCTATCAGAATAGCAAGAAAAAAATACCACTTTTCTCATGTAGGAAGAATTAAGAGAAAAGGGTCTTTTGCTGCTTAGAAACAGGAACTTTGTTATTTTTTTAGCGTGTAATTTTATTCCAGTTAACAAATTTCTTTCTAAAATAAATTGTTTTTAGTCCACATAACATTTTCATTCTAATAGTGGTTTCAAATGAAGCAAAGTATTTTTCAGGAATGAATCATGAACACTAGATGTCAGGAGAGACCCAGCTAACCTTAGTGCTTAACTTGATTGTGTTTACATTCAACCATTTAGAACAGTAGATTTTAAGAAGTTGCCAGAAACTTACAGAACATTTAATCGTACTATTACTATATCTATTTAAATATTAATGGTTTATTGAATCATTATGTTGTACACGTGAAGCTAATATAATGTCATATGTCAATTATATCTCAATTAAGAAATACTAATGGTTGGATAAACATAGATTTCTACCTGCTACTAGATTTTTGTCTACTCTGATCTGTGAGGAGGACCGGAAGGACTTTATAAAAAGAAAGGACACAAACAATTTTAAGCATCGATTAAAGGGCCAGAAACTTTTAGGTACATAAATTTGTAAACTGCATACAAAATTTCCCTGCTGCCTAACTGGGCAACTTCTAGGCCAGGGGAGTCTTTTTCTGGCAGGTGAAGAACCAGAGCCTGGGAGAATGACAGATGCTTTTAGGGAAGTGCAGGGAAGGCGCTAAATCAAGAAGTAGACCTTGAACATCTGTAAGCAAGATGCAGGTAGGAGAAGCACCTTAAACAAACTTTGACCTGGATTGATTTTTTCTTTGTTTTTTTTTCTTTTCTTTTTTTTTCCCCTATAAACTTTTTCAACAGAATGTAATCTAAACCTTGTCAGGGTTTCCCCTTCGAATTTAAGGAAAAGCTCTGACTCATGAGTTTTTCTATCAAATGTGTTCCTTTAATAGGATTTTCTATTGCAAGTGCTCCTTGAATAAATTTAGCACGTGTGGGCTTCCAGTTCTCTGACATTTATTATAACTTCTCAGAAACCTAATTCAGAGGCAGTCTGTTGTGTAATACAGATATTTTTCAGAAACGGACGGTACCACTTGAACATCTTTGGCTGGAGTTCAGGACTCGGACGCCCGGCTGGTTGGCAGGCGCCTGAGTGAAAACGGCCGTGAGCTTCAGGGCCCACGCACTTCTCTCCCTGTCCCCTCCCCGTCCTTTGTCTCCACCGAGCATAAACCATCGGAGGTCATTTTATTTACTTGCTCATGTAATTATTCCCTGCCTCCTCACTAGAACATAATTTCCACGAAGGCAGAGACTTTGTGTTGTCCTGTGTCACCGCCTGCGTGTGGCTGGTGCTGCTCAAGCAACAAATGCGGAGCTTGGAGGCTCAGTGCTAAGTCAGCAGCTCCTGACCGGGCTGAACTCGCGTGTGCAATGGACACGTGCTGTGCTGGAGGGATGAATTACAGCGTTTAAAATGGATGTTTGGACTCCACTTAAGTTTTGTTTAATGCACCGACTTTAGAACTTAATCCCCTGAGTAGGACTGGACTCCACTATAGAAGATGGTGCCCATGAAGCCACTTTCATAAAATAAATAACAAAAACCTGGCAACTCGAAGGTCTTGACAGCCTCTGACCACAATTCATAAGTAAGTGCTGGTGTCGTTGACTTCTAACATCGAATATACTGAAAAAAATGTACCGGGCTCACAGTCTCCATTTGAATAATTCAACCCAAATAACACGAGGCTTTCTTGCTTCCATTTCTAAACACTTGTCAGCCCAGCATCATACACAGGGGGGGAAAAAAGCATAAATCTATGAAAAGCGCTGAAGTATAAAATAAGTATTTTTCTTCTTTCTTTCTTTCTTTCTTTCTTTCTTTCTTTCTTTCTTTCTTTCTTTCTTTCTTTCTTTCTTTCTTTTCTTTCTTAAAAAAAAATAGGTCTTGAGTTGAGGTTTCCATTTTATTTTGTATGAGGCTATAGGGGAGGGAGCGATTGCATTGTCACAAATACACTAAGACTTCCCACCACACTGCAGATATTGTTCATTCATAAAGTCCCTCAGTCACTCCGATCTCCTTTCCTTTCTGCCTCTCCAAGCTCTCACCCAGCCTTGCCTTTTTTCTTCCACCTCTCCCGTCTTCTTCCTTCCATGCGTCTCATGATGTTTCTAATGGTGATCAGCGTAGCTTATCCTGGTTTTCAGTTGGGCAACAACCCTGCTTAACACTCTGTACAAAAAACGCTGGGAAGTGTCAACTAGGTCTTCCCTTGTTTCTCAGGCACAGGCCGAGCAGCCTCCATCCACCGTAGCTGGTAGCTGTCATCTGTGCCACAGTGTGACTCCTCACTCGGCTGTCCAGCTTCTTAGCCACATTGAGTTCCCTTGGCTTCTGCCCTGCAGCTGTGCCATTTGAACAAACTCCTGAAGCATGTAGAGGACAAACATCTTAAATACTCACTTCCCACGATTGAGCATGCAACAGGATATGCCTTTGCCACACCCCCCCAATTGTGGTTTATTTGTTTAGTATTAAAATGCTCTCTGATCTACATACGCCATCTGCTTTTCCTCCAGATTTTCTGAGCCCTGATGCATTAAGCATCTGTAATGCTGTTTCTCTTTATGTCCTTAAGGATGGGAATGTACTAATGTAAATACCAATTGGAAAGCTTGAGTAGTTTTTCAGATTTTTCAATCATGCTATTTGTTGCATTATTATTCTGGATTAGTCTACTTTAGGAACAATTTTACAGTATCATCAAAGTCCTACTCCAATATTTGGATCCCAGATGACAGACTTAATGGCCTTAGTCAACACCCCAATGATGTAGGCTTAATTTTATGGTTCACCTGTTTTTGCTATTTACTTTTGTGAGTTTCAGCTAAGCTGAAGAAACTGTATGAAAGCAGAGTTCAATTGTTCATGAAAGATAGTGCCACCTTCCTTAGTAAAAAGAAAACCTAGATTCTCCTCAGCTGGCACCTGAAAGGGACTCTCCACATGGAGATGCAGGAAATGAAGACCCTACCATTTCCAGGCCTGGCCCCGACCAACCCCCCATGAAATCACTTGGTCTCTTCTTCTTTCCCTCTTTGTACAGCTGGAGGCAAAAGACTCCAAAGCCTTAGGTCAAGGTGAAGCCAGAACACAGGATGAGGCTGGGCCTTTGGTTTCTGCTTGAGGAGAGCAACTCCAGGAGGGCCTAAGTGTTATGCTCATTAACTGGATGTTAGGTCTGTCCCAGGATTGGTCCCTGCTGGCAGGTTGCTGTGACATCCAGGTACTTGTATGCTTCTGGGGAAGAAGATACAGGACTCAACTTCACTATAATATATAGCTTTCTCCAACTTTAAATAAAAATCTTGCCCTTTATTAGGGTCAGATAATTCTCTATGAAACCTCTTGAAGTAAAATTTTTTAAAAAATGAAGTTTACTCTGCATACTATTAGGATGGTGTAAAAGTAATTGTGGTTTTGCAATTATTTTTAACCTTTTAAACCACAATTACTTTTGTACCAACCTAACAGAATATACTTCCGAGTGTATTCAACTCTGTGCAAGTAGCTTCCAGGCCCTGGGACCCTGAGGTTGCAGCTGAAATGAGCCATGGCCATGAGAAGAACTGGTTGGCCTTTGGCATGGTGAGGAGAAGAGGAACAAAGAAAGGGTGGAAACGGGCAGGAGGATGAGTGAGGAAGACTAACATTTTAGAGAACTTACTGATATGTCAGGGCCTGTGTTATCCACTTTACATGTATTTTTTCTTATTAAATATGGGACAACCGCCTTTATGGATGAGGGAAGTCAGGCTCTGAGAAACGTCACTGATTCAAAGATATGGAGTTAAAAAGTGGTGGGATTGGAGACTAAAAGAACATGGAGGAGGGGGCTCCCCAAGTATCAGAAATGCAGACAGATTAGTGATGGGAGGAAGGAAAGTCAGACAAGAGAAGAGAGGGGAGGGGAACAGTAGCCAAAGTATGAAATATGGGGTTACACCTCCTCTCCAACTACCCACTCCTCTTTCCCCAGAAAACATTTGCTGTGTAACAGGGCCTGCAACTCAAGGAGATTGCTTCAGCCAATTTTATTCTCCAGGACACTTTGTCCTTTAAGAAATTGTTCAATTAAAGAGCTCTAAAAGGATTGCATTCACTGAAGATATCCAGTCTTTTTTTTTTACTTCTCATCACAAAAATGACAAAGACACAACCAGGCATCCATTAGTGCTGATGTTTCGGTCCATGTACATGTTCATTAGAGCCCTTTAACATAACCATTTAAAGAGACCTCAGCTTTGGGGGAAAATAGTTTTTGAAAGCAAATTTAATAAAGTCACTTCTATATAATCTGGAAGCAGAAATGTCTTTTATGATTGAATTTCCATTTCCAACATATTGACTAATGTCAGGGGTTATTACATATCACAGTGAGCTGAACAAGCACGTACTCTGTGTTGGCCTACATGTATTCTCAAAGGATTAAGATGGCAAAGGCAGGGAGGGATAAAATTAAATTTCTGCTTAAGTGAGAGGAATAGTGCAGTACCTTGTTCCTTGCCAACCATTTTGGTTTTCAAAGATGCGAACAGTTCCTAGAATTTGCTGGTATTTGTTACCTAAAGAGGTAACAAATTGGAGGCGATTTGACTCACCTACTGCCAATCAGGGCCTAACATCGGTGGTTTCCCATTGAATAAAATCTCAATTTGCATTGACCTACAAGGCCCTGAATTTGGTTACTAGTTCCTATGTCCCACCTCCCAACCTTTTCTTATACCACTCATTGCAGTCACGCACTGTATATTGACGTTTCCGTCAATGATGGAACACACAGACATGGTGGTCCCATAAGATTGTAATGGGCCTGAAAAATTCCTATTGCCTCGAGAGTTAGTAGCTGTGGTAACATCACAGCAGAATCATCACTCACGTGTTTGTGGTGATGCCGGTGTAAACAACACTACTGTACTTCCAATTGTATAAAAGTGTAGCACATACTATTATGTACAGTATATAATACTTGATAATGATAACAAACGACTATGTTATCGCTTCATGTATTTACTCCACTACTTTTCATCGTTATTTTGGTGTGTATTCCTTTTACTTATAAAAAAAGAGTTTGCTGTAAAACAGTTTGCTGTGTTACACTGGCAGCAGCCTTGTGTACCTCGTGTGTACTGTGTCTGCTGAATGCATCATTTTCTCTTGTGCTTGATTTACTCTTGTGTTGTTTTGTACAGTAACATGCTATATAGGATTAGAGCCTAGAGGTCGTAGGCTATACCACATAACCTAGGTGTGGGTGTGTAGTAGGCTATTTATACCATCTAGTTTTGTATCAGGGCACTCTATGGTGTTTGCACAACAACAAAATTGCCTCACAGCACATTTCTCAGAACGAATCTCCTTTGTTAAGTGGAGCTGACTGTATACTCCAATCATGGAGGGCGCCTTTCTGTTCCTTAATGGTGTCCACCTCTTTCCCATCTCACAGACTCTGCACTTACAATGAAGTCAGAGGTGTTACCTGCTATCTATTGAAGGGAGGGCCTCATTCCATGTCCATTTACTTATTCTCCATTGCACCATTCTGTTTATGTTTCCATGGCACTTATCATAATCTTAATTTATTTTTAATTTGTCTATTAGTTTGCTCCAAGTTTACATACCATGTTATTATTGGATTTGCCTTTGCTTACTAAGATGTGTGCTCCTTGAGGGCTGCTAGAGACCAAGTCCCTGGACATTGTGTTTAGTCTTTAGGAAATTTTATAACTACAAATCACCAATGGTTAGTGTTTCTTCACTTTCTCTGGTAAGGATAACTTAACAGACAAACACTGGTAATGGTTAGTTGAAGTCCTATGTAGTTTAAGAGAAGCTATAGCTGGCTCCACAAATGTAATCTTTCAAGACACAGATCATCAAAATGTGAACCCCTGGAAAGCAGATGAACCTCAAGATGAACCCCAGTGTCCAGCACAGGGTCTGGCACACTAGGTGATCAATAACTATTTGTTGAAAGATTGAATAAATACAACTGCACATAGGAGCATTCTTCTTGGTGAACTGGAGGATCTTAGAGGATGAGAGAAGTGCCAGAGGATTGAAAATAGGCAATCAATCTGAGAATTTTCAAAAAGTGGAAAAAGGTAGATCTCACAAATCATTAATTGGTGACTTTAGTGGAATCCCAAGTAAGATGCTAAGATATAATGTCTTACAAAAACCAGTGTGGTCTTTGGGAATCGATATAAATTCTCAAAGAACATCGCTGGTCAGAGGTACTATTTTTTTTTCATAAAATGAATATACTAGACTGCGCTACGGAGATTAGGAAAATGATGAGTGTGGGTTTCAGAATGGTACTCTATCTCAGGTTGTGTATCATCTCAGATTCTAAGGTGACATTTCGGGCCTGACTGATGGGAATACTGTGAAAATTTGGCAATAATCACTTTCTAACTTGGGCTATTCAACAATTTATAGCTTCTGGGTAAAAATAAGTTTGAAAATGTGTAGGTCACATGAATCTGAGAAGAATAACCAATAGGTTGGTTGAAAAAAATCAGAATTCGACTGACTATCTGACTGAGATCAGAATATCTGACTGAAATGATTGGCTGAGTCTAACAAAATTAAGTTTAATAGTAGCCAATATAATATAAATACCTGAAATGGAGTCTAACAAACCAATTGTACAGATGCAGAATGGGTAGTTTTCAGTTAATAGTAATATATGAGGGCAAAACCCAACCTTACAGGTCTGAGTGATGGAAAAGTTAAGAGAACAAATGGTAATATGCCTGCCAAAACCTAATGTGATCCATAAGGCACTTTGAAAACTCACAATGTAATCGGTGTAGTTAGGGTTCAGTGTGTAATTATGGAAGCAGGACCAAAATTCTTAGCATGTAGAGAGACCAATTCTGCTTGGTATATTCAGAATCTTCCACATACGTAGTAAGTTCTCCTTAATTATATGTTGAGTGGGTTTTTAGCGGGATAACATTTGACTTGGATCTTGAAGATTGAGTTAAACATATCTAGCATTCAAGATGATACCAGCATTCTACATAAATAAAAGAGCTCCCAAACGGTGGAAGCGTGAAAAACCAAGAGGAATGTTTGGACAAAAGCATGAAAGAGTCATACAGGATGTGAAAATGGGAGTAGTGAGAGGCAAGGCTGACAGTGTAGGTTGGGTCAGATAATGGAAGATCTTATACACCCAGAGAAGCAGTTTGGATCTGATTCATTATCTTATTTCAAAATTTTCAACAGGGTGATAAAACCAAGTTCAGATTTGTTATTTTAGAAATATATTGAAAGCAGAGTTTTTAGGGAAAGGTAGAGGGTCTAAACTCTATTATGAGGCTATTTAATTAAGAGATAATGAGGGTCACAATTAAGGCAGTGGTAGTGGGATTGGAGAGCAGGGGCTAAGCAATGATATTTAAGTTAGTTTGACACAAGTGAAAAAATGGAAGAAAAATGAAATCCAACATATACTTAGTGTAAGGAAAGAATATATGCTAGTCTGTTTAAATTCAGTCATGATTATATTATAGGAATAGCTACCATGTTTCCCCGAAAATAAGACCTAGTCAGACAATCTGCTCTAATGCTTCTTTTGGAGCAAAAATTAGTATAAGACCCAGTATTATATTATATTATATGAATTATATTATATCATAGACCGGTTTTATAGTAAAATAAGACCCGGTATTATATTATATTATATTATATTATATTATATTATATTATATTACATTACATTACATTACATTACATTACATTATATTATATATTATATTATAAGACCCAGTCTTATATTACAATAAAATAAGACCGGGTCTTATATTAATTTTTGCTCCAAAAGACGCATTAGAGCTGATTGTCTGGCTAGGTCTTATTCCCAGGGAAACACGGTAATTTGATATCTATTTGTCCAACTAGGCATAGGAATTCCAATACTAATAAGATTAGCAATTTACATTTTTCTTTATTTTGCTTGTAAGTACATGGGTGCTCTGAAACTAGACCATATTTCAGTCTTTTTGATAAATGAAAATGGAGACAAAAGAATTTATCATTTTTTATGTTGTTGTGCTTGCATCTTTAATGGTAGAATCTGGAATATTTACCCCTCCCTATTTTAATAAACTTCACTTTAGAATTACAAAAACTTGCAAAAGTAGAGTTCTCATGTGCCGCCCCCGAACCCGTTTTCTGGGATGAACCCACTGTGAGGTGCTAGTCAGTTGGTTGAAGACAAATTCCTTCAGTTCTTGGAGGAGAAGCCTGATCTGGGGACGGGATCCCAGTGTACGTGCTTCAGGCCAGATATTAAGTATTCTGTTAAATAACGTAAATAACAGTATTCTCTTAAATAATCTTTGTGGAGATTACTCTGATGTGAACGAGATTTTGCTCCCTGGTTGGAGTGAGGTGAAGGGTATTTTTGGCAACCTGACCCAGAAGCAGTGCAGAAATCGAGTGGGCAGGTCTCCCTGGGATCAGGGAGTTTAAGAAGAGAGGGGCTGACCATACTGTGAAGGGGAATTTGGAGCGAATCCAGACCCACTGGAAACCGAGAGGCACTTGCAAGCTTTTCTTTCTAGGATCCAATCCCTTTATTTATCATCAAACCTTAGTAAAGTTTATCAGTTATAAACGTTTGTTTCAGCTTTGCTGAATAAAGAGAACCCAAGTTCCTGCTTTGGGAAGAGGTTGTCTGGAGTGAGCTGCAGGGACAAGGGGCAATGAGAGAAGGTTCGTCCCTGTCAGAGCAGCTGAGAGCAGCTGTCAGCAGTGAGCCTCTACAGGCCACACCGGTGGTGGGGTGGGGGGATCTGTGGATCATTTGAACCCTCTTCAGGGACACTAGGAAATTCATGGGGAAGACCCTGGCCTGCCTGAGACTTAACTTTTACTTGTGTTTGAAATAGAGGGGTAACCCCTTGAAATCTGAGTAACGAAGGGACATTCAAGATGCACGTCTTTTTCAAGTTTACTATAATAAATACAAACTGGAAAGAGGAAAAATGTATTAAAAACAGTAGTCATCTTCTACTTCAATGTACATTTTTTATTCATAATTGAAAAGAATAGTCTATTATCCTGCTAACTTACAGTAAATGCACCCAGAATCAAAGGGTCCATAGAGACATAAAAAAATGTGTATGGTTTCTATTAAATAATACTTTCTGGCCACTTTAGAATATGAGTATAATATACAGGTATTATATGCACAAAAAATGTAAAAAGGAATTGTGAAAACAAGTCTTGTTACCAGTTTGTATAAGAAAAAGACTTTCATTTTTTACAGGCTACCGATATCACATAGGATGGTTCCTACGAGGGTTTGACTTTTTCCGTTAATTCACCTGGTAGCTCAGAAATCTGTAGAAAAGAAGTTAGTATACAGTGAAGTCACTACACAGTGTTGGGGGCAGTAGAAATTCATAGTGGTACAAAATATCATTCAAGATTTTTACATTAAGTTACAGTGTCAAGATCGAGACACATCTTGGTTGGCAAGCAATCTAAGAATTGTTGAGGACTGAAAGTTTATTTTTTCATGACTTCTGCTGGTAAACATGTTAAAGGTTAAAAACAACAGAAGTAGACAGGAGATGCAATCTCCTTGTCTTTCTGTCCTCTTACCAGCAGATCCTTGCCTTGGAAATACAATGACATGCTTTGGGTACTCCCAATACTGTCCGTCAGGTGGCAGAGTTGCTATGACAAAAGCGAGAGCAGACTAACCTTTATTCTGTTGGTCACAGCAAAGGAGACTTAGAGTCATTCTCACCGCTTAAATACCGCTACCGTGCTTTCAATAATAATAATAAATAATGATAATATCCAGTTCGCTAGAAACAATTTCAAAGAAGCAATTACATGTTGCATAATCTCCGCGATTACGCCGCAGTTGCATGGGGACGGCTTTCAGCATTGCTTTTGCTCCTTTAGTGATTTCCCTTGCTTGTGTGCTCTGGGTTTTGTGTAAACACTGAGCCAGCAAACCAGGCCCCATGGCACCACTCTCAGATCACCACAGATGGAACAAGAAAATGTCTGTTGATATCACTGAAGTATATAGGGGCCATGATTGGTTTGGACTGTTAGGAGCTTAGTATGGACTTGCTGTCTTTGATGCAAATTCAGAGGTCCTTCAGACTTTCTTTGGTTTGTTTGAAAGGAGTGACTGCAGTTCTGGCATCAACTGTTATTCAGATCCTGAGCGATAGAGGGCTCATTTGGTCAATTTGCCTTTTCATACAGAGTCATCCCCAAAAATATGACACACGTCTGCCCAGATGGATGCTGCACTCCATGACCTGGTGAGACTTCAGGAGCACGGAGGGAACAGGTGTAGTATCCAGAGGCTGAACCCAAGGGAAGCAATGTATTGGCCACCTGAAAGCTACTAGGATTGCTTTTGTAAACTTCTCAAGGCAAAGATGTCTATCTGATTTGTTTTTGTCCTCCCTACCCCGCCCCAGTTTCTTGCACAAAGTGGATGCTCACTAAGTGTTTGCTGAGTGCACAGGAAGATGGACAGAGGTTGTGAATGGGGTCTCCTCCCTCCTGGGATTGCTGGGACTCAGAACCTGGCAGAAGGAAAGCCCAGCATCTCCCGTCAGGGCCTGGCTGTGCAGCACGCTAGCAGGCACTGGCTCCAGAGTGGGAGGTTAACACTCCCCCTCATAACTGGACGGTGAGCTCCTTGTGGTAAACTCTCTGTTATGATATTTTTGTATCTCTGGTGCCTGCACAGTGCCTCCCACATAGTAGGCACTCAGCAGGGGTGTTCTGATAAAAAGAAGCAGCAGCCATAGCTTGCCACCAGTGGATACTGGCACATGGTGTGCCTTGAAGGAGTTCATCTAATGCTGTCTCACCCGTAGCTGGTTTACCAAAGAGAGTATAGTAACTACTGTAGCTGCAGAGAAACTTCAAGACCAGTAGCACCTTCTGGGTATCGTCAGTGTTATACACCAAAGGGCAAATCAGACTTATCCATGAATGAAGAAGCTACACATCCCATTTTGAGATAAGTTGCTACTACCAAGAGAGAAGAGATTTCCTTTGATAGAGTGATGACAGGCTAAGAATGTGCCAGAGAACACGTTTGTACAGGCAGGACGGTAACCACTTCCCATGGAAAAAGCATGGCATACTTATGTTTTCTGCAAAGGCTTCCTTTTGCTGTGAAATATCCCAGGACTTTGATATTTTTGCAACTGAAAAAATCAGGGTATTCTACCAGAAGAGATAATTTGGCAACCGTAAAGAGGAGGAATATTTATTATAGGGGAGAATCCCAGAGAACTAATACCAAGGCCCACAATCTTAAAAATCTATTCATTTCTTCCAGAGATAGCTTCTCAGTAGAACACGTCTCCTATTCAAAACGTCCAGGGAATGTCTTTGGTATGATTGATACTTTAACCTCTTAACTACTCAAGCATCTTTATTTTAACCATTTTGGATGGTGAGGGTCTCAAAATAAGCTTATTTTGTACCTAATTATTTTGGAAGACCATATGGGTTACAGGGCCAACATAATGCAATGCTACATTTAAGGGGTTCCCATTCAAATTGCAGACACTGAAGATCCATACGGTTATTTGAAGAAATTTCCAATAGATAACAGTAAAATTTCTTGTTTAAATAAAAATCAATATCATTTTAAGACAGATGAAAGAAAAGAACCTGAGTAAGGGGTTTCTGTTCCAAATCACAATAAATGCTTTTTTCAATAATTTGATCCATTGTAATATGAATAAAATGCTTTTCTCTGGAGCAATGCAATGTTGCCCACAGACGCTAAGTATGTTTAATCTCATCTTAAATGTCCCTGGCAACAGTGCTATAGATTTTTATATTAGTTTTCTATCTCTATTCTTTTAGTTAGATTGTGTTAAATGATTGTGTTTCTGCTTATTGTATAACATTACCTACCTTCCTAATTTTCTTCTTGTAATCTGTTACGTGATTGAAACCATGTCATTAAGATAATTAGAACTGTATATACATTAAGAGTAAATGGGATTTAAATAAAGGGTTGAAGCATTGAAGAGCTTTCCTACGGAAGAAACTCAGTTTCAGAGGAGAGATCCAAGATGGTGGAGTAGATAAACACTGTGCCTGCGTCCTTCCATGAACACATTAAAACTACAACCAAATTATAGAACAATCAACCTGGAGAACCATCTGAAATCTAGCCAAACAGAAGTCCCACAACTAAAATATAAAGAAGAAGCCACGTCAAGACTGGTAGGAGGAGGGGAGACGCAGAACGGACCCTACACCTGCATGTGGTGGTTGTAAATCAGGAGGGATATCTTGGCCACCTTGGTTCCCCCTGGAGGAGCAAGGGACCTCAGCCCCGCCCCACCAGTCTCTCCAACCCAGAGTACTGGTGCCGAGAAGAGGAGCCCCACATCTGGTTCTGAAAAACAGTGGGGATTCTGACCATTTGGGTGGGCCGGGAGGCTGCAGGAAACCCAGCCAAGCTCTTAAATGGCCCGCGCACAGACTCACTCGCTCGCAGGCACTCACCTTGGGCTCCAGCAGTGGGACAGTGACTTGGGGGGCTTCAAAGACATACAGGGAGGGTAGACACAGTCGGCATTTTCCCAGAGCAGGGTCCACCTTCTGTGCAGCCAGCAGGCAGGCACCATCTTTCTTGTATTGAGCCCACCCTCTCCAGCCAAATATGGACCTGATTGGCTTGGTGAGCTCTGCTGCTCTGCTCTGCAGACTCACTAGGACTCCGCCCCACCTAACTCGCACACTGCTGGAGGCACTTTCTCTG
The DNA here is from genome assembly GCF_036562045.2 of Rhinolophus sinicus. NCBI lineage: Eukaryota > Metazoa > Chordata > Mammalia > Chiroptera > Rhinolophidae > Rhinolophus > Rhinolophus sinicus. Next base: position 15,890,710 of record NC_133763.1, read on the forward strand.
TTAGCAGCCAGCCCTACCTGCATTGCTCTCTTTCTTGGAAAACTATCAGAGTCTGGCAGGCAGTGGCGGGTCTCAGTATGCTCTGAGATTTTTGCTGAGTCACTCCAGGCTCAGCACTGGCACCAAACCAGAATTTACATTAACCTGGTGACCATAATTCTTCCCATTCTAGTGACTCCCTGAGACCCTGTGTGGAGACAAAGTCCCAGAGAGGAGTTTCCAGGCTCTTGACATCACATGGAAAGGTGCTGGCTTGGTTATTAGATGGCCATCAGCTGTAATCAGATGGCCATGCACTGTGGCTGGGAGCCATTAGCTGTTACTAGTTAGCCATTAGCCACTAATATAACTGCCATGGCTATGCTAGGAGTTGGTTGGTTGGCAGAGAAGCGGATGGCAGATTGCGCATCGTGTGGATCCTGCTTCCTGTATCTCCAGCCCAGCTGCCAGAGAGAAATAGTGGTATGAACCTCCTATCCATTGCTCCATGGGTGTTCTTTTTTGGCCTCACCATATCCTGCGTTCTTGTATGGGGAGTGGGACTAGAGACTCCACATGACACCCTGCCTCACCCAACTTGTATACTGCAAGGTGTTATCAGTGGCTGAACCTTAAGAGAGCTAGCAGGTGGCAGAAGATCTTGGGGTGTCCTGGCTTTTTGCAGAGCTACCTTAGACCTGGTATTAGTAGCAGCTGTCCTCATTTTGCTCCTACGTGCCTCCAGGTCCAGCACAGGCAGTGAACAACTGTGGATTGCTTTGTAGTTCCTACCAGGTAGTCCCCAGTTGTGGGTGACCTGGACCTGCACCGAAGACCCTCCCAAGAGACCCCAGAACCAATATACTGGGAAGCTGGCTTTAGACCACAGCACAGCACCGCCCAATTAGCCCCACAAGTGGCACACACAAAGGGGGGGGGGTTCTCGACAGGCCCCAGAGCCCCCTGGGACAAACCCCACTCAGTGGTATAAGCCTCCTGCATAGCAGTCTATAAGCTGTGGATGTGGCTAAACCCCACAGACAGTCAGCCTAAGGGTCAATACCACTCGCTGACATGCCAAGAGCAACCAAGGCTAAACTATAATAGGAGGGCACACACAACCCACAGAAGGGACACTCCTGGAGCACCCAGCTCAGGTGACCAGGTAGATTGTGCCACTGGGCCCCATAGGACACCTACTACATAAAGCCACCTGCCCGAGACTGGGAGACATAGCAGGCTTACCTAATACATAGAAACAAACACAGAGAGGCAACACAAAATGAGAAAACAAAGAAATACATCCTAAAGGAAAGAATAGGAGAAAACTCTAGAAAAAGAACTAAATGAAATGGAGACAAGCAACCTTACCAGAGACAGAATTCAAAACAATGGTTATGAAGATGCTCAAGGAACTTAATGAGAATCTCAACAAATAAATAGCAAGCATAAAAACGGGCATAAAAACCACAAAAAAGAACCAGTCAGAAGTGAAGAATACAATAACTGAAATAAAGAATACCTTAGAAGGAGTCATTAGCACACTAGGTGAAGCAGAGGATCGAATCAGCAGAAAATACCCAATTGAAATAGCAAAAAGAAAAAAGAAGCCAAAAAAAATGAGGATAGTTTAAGAGACTTCTGGGACAACAACAAGCGTAACAACATTCACTTCATAGGGGTATCAGAAGGGGAAGAGAGAAAGTAAGAGATTGAGAATCTACTTGATGAAACAATGACTGAAAACTTTCCTAACCTGGCAAAGGAAGTAGACATACAAGTCCAGGAAGTGCAGAGTCCCAAACAGGATGAACCCAAACAGACCCACACCAAGACACATTATAATTAAAATGGCAAAGGTTAAAGGCAAAGAGAGAATCCTAAAAACAGCAAGAGAAAGGCAACTAGTAATTTATAAGGGAGCTCCGATAAGACGGTCAGCTAATTTCTCAACAGAAACTTTGCAGTCCAGAAGGAATTGGCACAAACTATTCAATGTGATGAAAAGCAAGGAACTTACAACCAAGATTACTCAGCAAGGCTATTATTTAAAATTGAAGGACAGATAAAGAGCTTCCCAGATAAGAAAAAGCTAAAAGAGTTCATCACTATGGAACCAGTATTATAAGGAATATTAGAGGGATTTCTTCAAGATGGAAAAAAAGATAAAAAATATGAATAATAAAATGGCAATAGCTACATATCTATCAGCAATTACTTTCAATGTAAATGGATTAAATGCTCTAATCAAAAGACATAGGAGGGCTGAATGGATAAGAAAACAAGACCCTGACATGTGCTGCCTACAATAGGCTCACTTCGGATTGAAAGATACACAGGGACAGAAAGTAAAGGGATGGAAAAAGATATTTCATGAAAATGGAAATGAAAAACACAAAAAACGCTGGGGTAGCAATACGTCTACCAGAGAAAGTTGACTTTAAAACAAGGCTATAAGAAGAGATAATGAAGGACCCAGTAATCCCACTTCAGGGTATTTATCTGAAGAAACACAAAACACTACTTTGAAGAAACCCAAAATGCTACTTCAAGGGGACATGTGCATCCATATGTTCATTACAGCGTGGTTTGCAATGGCCAAGATGTGGAGGCAGCCTGAGTGTCCATCAATGGATGGATGGATGAAGCAGAGGTTGTACATATATACAATGGAATATTGTTAGGCCCTGGAAGTGAATTGGATCTTGCCATCTGCGGTGGCATGGAGGGACCTGGAGGGTGTTGTGCTGAATGGAGTGTATCAGACACAAAGACAGATGCAATGTGATTTCACTTATATGTGGAATCTAAGAATAAAATTAACAAACAAAACAAAAACAAACTTGTAGATACAAAAACATTTTGCCAGATGGGAGGGGCTTGGTGGAAAAAAGGGTACAGGATTAAGAAGTACAAATTGGTTGCTATGGTGATGTAGAGTATAGCATAAAGAACATAGTCAATAATATTGTAATAATTATGTATGGTGTCAGATGGGTACTAGATCTGTTGGGGTGATAGATGGGAGAGGTTGAGGGTAGGGTGAAAAAAAGGGAAGGGATTAAAAAGTATAAATTGATAGTTACAAAATAGTCATGGGGATGTAAAGCAAAGCATAGGGAATATAATCAACGATATGGTAATTACTATGTATAGTGCTAGATGGGTACTAGACTAGTTGGCGAATATCAATTCTTAAATTACATAAATGTCTAACCTCTATGCTGTACACCTCAAATTAATATAAAATACTATGAATGTCGACTGTAATTCATAACTTAAAAAAAAAGAGGGGACAAGGTTTCCGGTTCAATTACCGCATGGGAGGGTGGACTGTGCCTCCTGCAACTAAGATTGAAAAAGGTGACTGGACTTGGAGCTGAGCTGTGCCCTCCACAGCTAGATTGAAGGACAACGACTTGGAGCTGATGGGCCCTGGAGAAACACACCGTTCCCCAATAAAATTGAAAACAAACAAACAAAAAACAAACAAAAAAACTGGGCTTCATCAACTTGTCATGTTTTTTAAAAAAAGGGGCAGGGGGAAGTGAAGAGGAATAAGAGGTCCCAATTTCCAGCTATAAAATAAATAAGTCATGGGGATGTAATGTACAGCATGGGGAATATAGTCAATAATATTGCGATAGCACGGTACGGTGTCAGATGGTTGCTGACTTTATGGTGATCACTTCTTTAGGCATATAAACATTGAATAACTATGGTGTACCCCTGAAACTAATATAATATTGTATGTTAGCTATATTTTTCATAATATTTTTAAAAAAACTCAGAGTTTCAGAGTGTGGATTTTATAAAATTGATTATGACAGTCAGATACCTTTTTTATTTCTTGGCTCTTAGTTCTGCTGTGAATAGATGAGGTTGCCAGGTAGAGTTCTTGTCACATACAGGGAGTCTCAGAAGAAATTGAAAGGTAAGCACAACCGAGAAGACAATTTTTTTTTTTGGTCTTTTTATCTACAATGGTAGAGATTCCTTAGTGTTTCCGGATCAGGTCTCCGTAGGAATTCTCACCTTTGTATTTCTATCACAGGATGAGAAAATAACTTCGTTATTCTGAGGCAGGCATTTTGGTTTAGAAACTGATTTGGAAATTAATACTTTTCACTTCAGATTTTCCCCTAAGGACTTAAAAGTATTTTGAAGTGTTAACACCCAAATTCCCTTTGAGTCATACAGGATGAAATTGGAATATCCATGTCTCTTAAAGGAAATGAGACAGAGCCTTATTACAGTTATCACTATGCTAATAATATTCTGTGCTGAAAGCATCTTTCATATGGCATCTTAGATTTGCAGGGAACCTTTAATGAAAACTCCATTTTCTTAAGAGGTTGTAATTATCTTGCAGCCCCATATTTCTGGGTATAGAAATGTGAAGCTCAGGCAGAATAAAATCAAGGAGGGTTGATGGGAATGGGCCCTGAAACAAACGAGGAAAGAATAAAACAAGATCCGGAGTTTGTCTTCTCAGCCCTCTCCCCAAACTTCCTTCTTGACAAAGATTAATGGGGACCAATGTGACTCAGGTTCAGAGACTTTAGAGCAAAGTCTAGAAACACAAAGAGAACTTTGCAGAGGGCCTGGGGATTTCAACTTCTGGGTGAACTTTAGATATTTGAGTTATGTAACCAATGGTCTTGTTCTGCAATGTTAAAAAATCCCAAGATCAATTGATTTTTTAAAAATTCACCACACTAAACAAGTGGTTTAAAAATAACAAATAAAACGGAATTAATGAGCTATGTTTGCCCTATAAAAGCAAGTTAAGCATGCCATATGAGTTGCTCAAAATTTCATTCTCTAAAATTATTTAACTTGGAGATCTATACGTTATATTTTGCTTAAAAATGTCTTGCACAGGAAACTATTTTTTTTTTATTTTTTTATTTAGAGTGATGGTAAAAATGAAAGGCCATGGAAGAACTTAAATAAATGTTTACTTGGATAGGTATTCGTTGACTATATGGGTTCAATGTGACAGTTTATAATAATAAAAACCCTGGACAGTGCAAAGAGAAGGCTGCACGATGCAACGCACGTTCCAGTGAAGGGATCAGAAAGCATATTGACATTCACATGTAATACTCGGTTTGTATTATCATTATCTGAATGTAATAGGAATAATTGCAATGATTGGGCTCTTGGTTTCATATTACATAGGTGATGCAAGTAAACTACTTTGTTAAACTGCATTCAGTGAATGCTGATTTAAATGTAAAATAGATTTAAGAAGACAGAAGGGGGAAGAGAGCAGTTTCCTTTAAAAGAGAGGTTTCAAAGAAATGAAACTATGTGAGGCAGTTCAAAAGTGATTTTAAGCAATTATTTGCAAAACCACTTCCTCAGGAACAAAAGTCTTTAGAAGAACCTGACAATCAGCAGTTGAAAGTAAACTATCTCTCTGCTGGTTGACAAAAAAATCATGAGAAGGCTTGAGTGGGGCAGATGGAGTCACGTTTAAAGCATGACTAAAGAAAGAAGGCAGGCAGGGCTGAGCTGTTCTGTCTTTTGGGAAGCAAAAAGCAGTGATCTGAGGTCTGGGATTTCTCATTTGCTCCAAGAAGACAAAATGGCAAGATGAAAGTCCACTGGAAGGGCGCTTTCTGACGCTCAAATCCAAGCTGGGGAAGGGTGAAGTGGGAGGAGCCAGTGGCAGATACCTTCCTCAGGGGTCCTGCCCCGTGATGGCCAGGCCCTGTAGCCCAGGCGAAAAAAGCATGAGACTGCAGACCAAGGCCATGTTCAGTCGGGACTTGTGACAGCTGATGGCCACCAAATGCAGAGGAAAGAAAGCTGGACTGAAGGCTTGGGTAGCAGACCCAGTGGGACATGAGACAGGACACTGAAACTACCAGCTTCCTCACCTATAACCTGAGCAAACAAATTGCTTGAGGTTTTTCAACTGTATAGTTTGATCCAGCAGAAAAATAATACATTGCCCTAGGCATCTTATTTCTTTTAACTTTCACTCCTTAAAATAATCTCATACTATTTACCTTTTAGAGAAGGGGGCATATGGCACATTTTAACAATGTGATTCTTTAGAAAAGGTTGTACTCAGGTGTTGAAGTTTGTGTGTAGATGTGCGTGTACAGCATGAATATGTCAACCAATCTTATCTGTCATTAGTGACAGCGGCCAGATTTGCAGGCATAAGGTATTAGGAGAATATAATCAAGACTTTCCAGTGACTGAAATCACTTCATGGGATATTTTTAAATAAGTACTACCTGGAAGATTTCTCTGTCTCTGTATTTCTCTCTCTCTCTCTCTCTCTCTCTCTCTCTCTCTCTCTCTCTCTCTCTCTCTCTCTCAGCCTAGGAGGAATGTATGATAAAATCTAATTATAAAAAGTTTTATGATTTCCCTCCATTGATCTTTTTTCTTGGAGAAACAGAATATCAGTACTTTAAAATACTCATTCCCCGCTAACCGATATTACGTCCTTGAAGAAAAGCAGATGAAGGGAAACACAGGCTCAACTTTTACTGAGGAAACATAACAGAAAAGGAAGGACCATATACTTTTCACTTATCTGTCCTACCTCACTTTCCTAAGCACTAATGTCCATTACAAATTTGTTGAATTTAATAAAAAGAAAACAATGACACTACTAATCAATTCAGAAGAAAAGGTGCTGCTAAAATAAAATAGTTGAAGTTGCTATGGCCACATAAGAATGAATTTATTTTTGCAGTAGAACAGTGAGAACCAAACAATACATTAGATTGGCTCTTGAATTTTAAATTCAGTTTCCAGAAAAGGGAAGCTAAAATGTACTCAGTAGAATCATGAGAAACATAGAAGAAGCTTGTGTCATAGATTTCTTTCTTTCTAAGAAGAAAGGTAAAAAGATGAGGTAGAAATTCACATTTCACAGAGTCTATGATGAATTCCTCACAGTATTGAACATATGTATTTTTTTCTGTATTGTATTATAATCAAGGTAAATGAAAACATTGTTCCAAAACTTATGCCAACTGGTTTGAATTTTGGCACAGATTGCTAAGAATTTTTCAATGTACATTTCCCTTTCTTACTAAGAAATGAAGCCCGTAATTTTCAGATGGACTCAAGGTCACCAGACATAAAGAGTACAATTCTCAGCTTTCTGTGCAGCTAAATTTGGGTTGGACCAAGTTTTGGCTAATGGGATGTAAGCAGAAGTAGCATGGTCACATACTGAGATATGACCTTAAATGAAAGAAGCATCCTTCTTTGTCCCCTTGCCTCCTTTTTGGCTGGAATACAAAAGCAATGGCTGGAACTCTGGCAGCCATCTTGAGTCATTATGATCCTGAGAATGGCAGGACACATAATGAAGCAATAATAGAGAGCAGCCAGGGTCCTGTCTCTAGGGCAACCCAAGTCCAGCTCTTTGCTGACTAGCTCCAGAATGTCAAATATGAAGAGATATAGATCTCTATCTTATTTAAGCCACTGTCAGTTTTCTTTTTTTGTCACTTGTAGGTAAACCTAATCCTAACTGATATCAACTAACAAGGTTGTCTGCCAAAGCCAGTTCCATGAGAATAACTAAATAGATCATTGGTTTCTTCAAACTGTTTTAAAAAACTTAACACCAGAGAGGAAAGGAAAAGCTGCCCTAAATGGGAAAATGGTTCAATGTTTTTAGTCAAAGAAATAATGTGTTTTAGTTCAGAATTGATGTGTCCAAACCTAAATTATGTAGACTTTCAACTTTGGAATGCTTCCTTCCTTCCTCTCTCCCTCCCTCCTTTCTTTCTTTTACTTTTCTCCTTTCTTCCCTCCATTCTTTCCTTCCTATATTATTAATTTTTCTTTTTTTAAAAACTTAATTTATGCCTCAAGTTCAAGCCAAAGCATATTTTGGATTTTTTTGAATAGCTCATTTAAAAAAATATTTAGCATTTAACACGATTCTTGCCCTTTATACGCTTTCAAGTACAGAGAAGATGATTTATTTTCCACCTGATACCATTTTTTAATGCAAATATTAATATTTAAGAAGCTTTATCCATCTACTAGAAATGGCACTTTTTTCTTAGCTCTTAATAAAGAAATTAAGCTTTTCAGGTTGAAAAGAGAGATGCTACCCATGAATTGTGAATTTTTTGAGAATTCTGTTTTTTGGAGAACTCTTTTCAATAAATACATTCTTCTAATGTTTAAAATAGATCTGCTCCCTGTTTTGCACACTATGCAGTTACACAAGCAGTTATTTCCTTTTTTAGTTCTACTTCTAGGCATAACACCCTTAAGTTTGGGGCCTATTGATCATGAGTATTTAAACAGGGTTTGTAGATACTTCCACAGACCTTCTATCCAGTACATGTTATAGATGACTTCTGGGAAGGATATATGTATATATGTTTTCTAAGTTTAAAGACATCAATTATTTGTATTTTGTCCTATTTAATTCAGTTATCCCTTGAAAGCAACTAAAATGTCAAGCTGGAACATTTGAATTCTAATCCACTGTAAAAGTTCTAGTTACATACTAAAGTAAGTCAGAAATGATAAGTGAGTGTTTGCTTTAAGAAATAATTAGCCAGAATATTCATTTCACCGGGAGTCCGCATTTTGGGATACTATAAAATTCTAAATTCGGTCTAAAATGAAGACGTGTTTATTCTTGGCAAGATTCTTTTCTAATTTGCAAGGACTGAAAAGAGAAATTTTTGTTTTTATTTGCTTCTCAATTTAGCAGAGTCATGATGGTTTTCCTCAGCTTTTCAAGGTACATTTTAGCTGGTTCTAATGAAGACAAATTCTTCTCAATCATGACTGTCCCATTCATGAAGTGAGACAGATGGCAGCCTTGCTATATTTTATTAGATCCAGTCTCTTGATGCTAGCTGCCTCCCTTATTTAGGTCTATAGAAAATAGCAGAGCTTACTTTTCTGAAGGAAAATAGGAAGAAGTTAATATTTTGTTAGGCCAAAATGTCAAGTTATATTCAAAACAAGTGAGCCAACAGCGTCTCCAATTTGCAGTGGTAGGAACATATGCTTTCATTTCAGGGACACATACCCGACATTATATGGCAGGTGGAAGGCTACGATACTTGGGGACGTACTAACTTACAGCTTTTCCTAAAAGAGGTGGTGGAGATTTCTCTAATATAGACTGTTCCATACCCCAAGATGTTTTATCCCCTGGGAATTCTCTAATCCCCCACCCCTGTAACTCCCCTGCTTAACTTTTGCTGCTTTGAAACATGACTGGAAGCTGAAATAAATAGAAGGTAAACTGGAAAGCATCCTAGCTGCCTGTGGCTCCACACAATGTCAGCAGGAGACACTTAGGAAAGGACAAGTCACCATCACAAGAAGGAAGACACAACCTAGGGCAGAGTTGGCCAAGGTTTACAGGATACAATGCCATGGAGGTTCAAGGAAAAAACATTGGTTTTAACTTTTCCCTTCTACACTCAAGTCAGAACTAGGGGCTCATGGGCAGTGGATGTCCTATGTTTAGCTTTACCAGGACCACCTCTGAGGAGAGCACTTGAACCTGGAGTTGCACCATCTATTAGATACTGAGTGAGGTTCTGGTAAATGAGTACAAGCTGAGGCATGTGTTTATTTTCCCTTCCTCTGACCACACACTTGCAGAAGGAGAAGCCAAGATTTGGCAAGAATGTAAAGAATGTAAATATAGTGAATGCGTCTTTGTTGAAAGCCCTACTATGTGACGCACGGTGCAGAGTGGATTCCCTAAAACAGAAGCAAAAGCTGCAAGAACTGTAAAGTCTTACTCTTAAGGAGAGGCACCCGTAACATGCGACAATACTGCATCAGATTCACCTCGATCAGGGGTAACTGCCGAATGTCACCTCACAATTCTTCCCTTTATCTTAAGTAAGCAGAACGTCTCAAGAGTAGCCAGGAAGAGAAGAGATAGGGAGAAGAAAAATGGGAAGGAGGGAAGGTTGAAGATCTATCTAACTTGTTTCTGACGAATGGCAAATTTTCTGGAACTTCAGAATTTTCATTATGGATTCCTGAAGTTGGGAATTGAAACAGATATAACTTATCATTTAAATGAAGAAAGTTTAAACACCAAAACACATATACCATGTTACCTTTGTTGCCTTTCCATAGAAAAATCAGTAATGTAAGGATTTCCTCCTTAAATCTGTAACCTGCAAGGTAGAGAAGATCTACGACCGGGCAGTGCATCTTAGAAATACATACAAGTTTACACACGAAGATAAAACAGCAGCAAAAGTTAGCGTGGTACTATTTTCTGAGATGTTCACTAAGTTTTGTTTGTGTGTGTGGGGGGGCAATGAAATGACAGTTTAAGATATTTAAATATTAATCTTATTCTTCTGACTGAATTTCTACGTTTTTGATGTTCTAGTAGCCTTCTCGATAATAATAATATGTATTAGTCTTGGAATTTGAAAACAAAAGTTATTTTTAAATTAAGAAGTGCAATTTGTAGTCTGCATTAGTTCTAATCACTTAACCTCCAGCAATTTTTTAAGCCACTTTTTAGAAAACTTAGGAGTTTGATGTTTCCATGGGTTTTGCACAGCACTTGGGTGTAAAATAAGACCTCCAGACTGGGTCCAACTTGCTGTTCTAACCTTACAATAATGACGGCCTCTTTCAGTTATGGAGTGCTTCACAGTTTAGAGAGTATTTGTTTACATTTTTATCTAACCCTCCCCTCTCCCTTGGGAGGTAGGAATTATAGCCGCACTTTACAGATGAGGGAAACTCAAGGCTCAGATATCCAACACTGCCCAAGGCCACAGTGTGGACCTGGAACCCAAACCCCACCGTTTGCCTTCCAAGGTCTCCTTCCTTTGGCCATAGCTCTTGCTCCTGTGTATAGGCAGGACTCTGGACGAGTCCCCATGTCCCCTACGCTTCAGCTCCCTCAACTGTGTGACAACGGCTTGGATTTGACCCTCTCCCAGGTCCCTGCTCGCTCCTCTTCATTTTGAATTTGGGTTTATTTAGTAGAAAGAAAAGTGGTGAGATTCAGTGGGTGACAGCTAATGGAGCGGCACAGTCCAGAGGCTAGTGAGTAAAACAGGCCTCCAGAAAGCTCACAGCAGTTGCCACGAACTGGGAGGAACTAGGCAGACTTCATTGCATAAGTTCTGATTCTTAACCGAGTCTCATAAACTATATGGACTCTAAAAAGAAGAAGAAAAAAGGAACCTCTACATACACACAGAAATTTGCATACAACTTTAGGTGGTTTATAGGCTGACTTCTTAGAGCTGTATGGGCCAAGTCCACAACTTCTGGATTAAATAGTGCACACATGCCGCATTTTGTGGCCTATCGGAGGTCTCATCTTGGTTATTATACAAAGTGAGCAAAACTTATTTTGATATGAGAAATAGTAATTGAAAGATAGGAATGAAAAAAACTGTGATGTGTTTTCAAGACAATCCTTTTTCGCCATGGAAAATTATCTTTCCGATATTCCTTTCTTGGTTATTGGGATGGGGTAGGAGAAAGAAAAGCTGATGTAGAACAAATATAAATATCGTCTTTAGAAGTACTTATAGAGAATTCCGCAACATTTTAATGCTCCTTTTGAATATCCTAAGAGCAACATTCCTGATTACAGATTGATGGTTGCGATTTCTGTCCCACCTGCCCACACGCTATATGTTTAGGTCTGACACCTGTGTCAGGACTGAGATTAAAAATCAGAAAATATGAACCTCAGAGATACCCACATTCTTTCCAAAGAGGAAAGGTGCTTTCCTAAGCTCTACATACACCCATGGTCTACACTTCAGAACATAAGAACAAGATATCTGTAAGGATCTGAAAATTTAGGTTGCCATCATAGTACTCTGGGTTGTGGGACGTTGAGAACAAAGGAAGACTGCATGTTCTGTCTTATGCTGCAAAAATGATCCATACTCAGTTTGAAAGCCAGCTCCATTATTTGTACCCATTTATCAGCTGTCACAGCATCTAGTGTCTTTCTAGTAACCCCAAGTAACGTCTGCTAATGCAAACTTCATTCGGCCATCAGCGATCCTGACTTAACACCTCAACCATACAAACCAGTATTTCTCATAGAATTGTCTGTAGAAGGTTTTCACAGCAATTTTTTCCCCATTTTGCATGCCTCGTGTTAAATATTGTTAAAAAATTAAAAACCAATTTTTTTCAATTTACAAGTACTCATGTAAGAAGAAAATGACTAAAAAAATACCCACCCAAGCACCTACATCTCACCTAGCACACAATGCTAATAATACATAGATGGTGACCGAAGAACTGTGATCTGTGGGAAAGCAGGGAGGCGAAGTCCATCCTCTGGAAGAAAGTGAGATGTGTTGATGCAGAGAAGAGCTGTCAATGGTGCTTTGCTTCCTAAGTCAAGTTCAGCAGTCGCATTTCAGAGTCAATGTCATTACTTATTTCGACCTAAAACAGAAAATAGGAATTGCTTTAAAGAACTTCAAAATTAAAAACTAAATTTCCTCCTCCTTAATCATCCAGGCTTTTCGAAATGCAAAATAGCTTTTGGGTGTGTCTGTGGATATAACGGTAGCAACAAACAAATGAAAAACTTGGGCTTCCTGCTTCTCAGATTAGGGCATGACAAACAGATATAAACATCAAAGGATAGGACTGATTTCCTGGGCGAGAAGTGCCAACCACGTAGCAACTGAGGAGTGATGTAAAGATATTGCTTTTGGTTGCCATGGGTAAAGATGACAGAGTAGTACTATGTCACCAAACTACTAGATACAGCTCTGGTTTAATCTTCCCACAGCATCTTGTTGCTTGACTGCCTAAGAATCATCCTTGTCTGGCTTTCATACAACCTAACTATTGATCTGTGACCTTCACATACATCCCATCCTGTGATGGTAAATTTTATGTGTCAATTTGGCTGGACCATAGTACCAAGATATTTGTTGAAACACCAGTCTAGATGTCACTATGAAGGTATTTTTGAGATGAGATGAACTTTCAAATCAGTAGACTTTGAACAAAGCAGAACCCTTCACAATGTGTGTGGGGCTTATTCAATCAGTTGAAGGCCTTAGAATCAAAGGCTGAGGTCCCCTGAGGAAGAAGGAATTCTGCCTCCAGAATTTGAACTGCCAACTCAAGGCTGCAACATCAGCTCTTCCCTGGGTCTCCAGTTTGATGGCTTTTCCTGCAGATCTCAGACTTGCAGCCTCCACAATAGCACATGAGTCAAATTCTTAAATCTCTCTCTCTCTCTCTCTCAATATATAGATACACACTCACAACCTACTGGTTCTATTTCTCTGGAACACACACACACTCCCATCTCCATTCCTTCTTGTCTTCACCTGTTTGACAAAGATTCTGTGCATATTCTGATTCCATACTAGGCCTTTGGAAGATGAGGGTTAGTATTTGTTGAATACTTTTGCTCTTGTTTCTCTCATGAGAAAAGTCTTAGCAGCTCTAAATCCTACTGAGGATCAGCTGAAATCTTTTTTCCTCTGTGAAGACTTCTGTGCCTACCTCAGTCATGCTGCTTTCTCCTCCTGCTAACAGCAACTCAGATACCACCAGCGGTACCCCATGTGGAGCTGAGGGCATTTAGCTTCACAATTAATTGTCCTCTGATTCTGTCACTCAGGTATGTAAGTTTTCTCCCTCCCATTAAATTATAAGCCTCAAAGCAGCAGAGACTGTGTTTTACACTTCTATTATACCCCCCACATAGCAATTCTCTGCCATTAACTCAGTTCAATGAGTCTGGTGTGGAATGGACATTTTAGTCATAATGTGAAATAGCTGAAAACATTTCCAGCTTTCCAGTTTCACTTTTTGATACTTACTCTTCCTGTAACTTCTGTTCTCTCCAGCACACCTCAGGAGGTGGAGTCCTTCAGCTCTCTCCCTGTCTTTCTATCACATTTCTCCACTCTTGGATTTCTCTACATTCTGAAAGACATAGCCAAATAGCTACCCCCATTACCCCACGGTAGCTTAATAGGGATATAAACTAAAAGATAAAAGATGAGATTATAAGAGTGGAATTTTTGTAGTGTCATACAACCCTCCATTAGAAGGGAGACTCAAGGTCTCCAAGTTTACTCATCAACACGTGAATCTCTTCTAGAATGGCCATGAGGCAGTAGAGGTAGGTGTTTGTCTTTGTTAGTGATAGTACTGGTAGGGGTGAGGGGGAACTTCTAGGTATCCACTACTTTTGTCTTTAATGTCAGCTCTGCTTATAGCTAATATTTTCTGCTTTGGGGCTTTAGTGACATGGGATGGCAAAGCAGTGAAGTAGACTGAGTCCAGTCCTACAATGCCAGGTAGGAATCCTGGAGTGTTACTCTAGGCACTGGGAAATACGTCTGAGATGAGTTTTCCAAGAAGACAGTGAAGCAACCTTGAGAGGAAGCATTGAAAGGAAAGTCTATTGGCAACACTGCCTTAGGATTTTAGTAAGAGATTGATTTTTGAATACGAAATGTATGCAGAAGTAGAGAGAATGGTATTAGGAATCCCTATGTTCTCGCCATCCAGCTTCAAGTAAAATAAAAATTATGCTGATTAAGTTTCATCTATCCACCACAACTTTTTAAAACTTTTTGGCTAGAATATTTAAAAGCAATTCCTAGCCATCATGTCATGTTATTTATCAACCTATCTATATGATTCTTTAGCTCTGATTCTTAACCAGGGGACATTTACCAATTGGTTGTCACAATTTGGCGGGGTATATGTGTGGAGTGCTCCTGGCATCTGATGGGTAGAGGCCAAAGAAGTGACTAAATATCCCCAAATGCACAGGAGAACTCCTGCTACAAGGAATTATCTGTTCCAGAGTTAATAGTGCTGAGGTTGAGAAACCCTGCTCAACTGATAAGAATTTCTTTTCCTTTTCTTACGACTCATTAGCATACCTCTCAAAATAGGAAACACTTTCTTAATATCATGTACTATTTAGTCCATATTCACAATGATCTAAAAACATCTCATTATGGTTGGCTTGTTGAAATCAAAATCCAAACAAGGTGTACACATTGTATTTCCCTAATATGCCTCTTAGATCTCTTTTAATCAGTAAACATTCCCACCTCCTCCCCTGCTCCCACCTTTTTAAAATTTTTTTTCGTTTGCTCTATACTGTTTCCCATGATCTAGATTTGGCTGATTGCTTCCTTGTGGTGAGATTTAACTTATTCCGTTATTGTTGTGCTTTTTACAATTTCAGTCCAAGATCAGGCTTGACTTTGCGGTAAGATACTGCATAGCTGCGTCTTCTCATTGTAGTACCTCAGGAGACACTTGTTGTCTAGTTGTCACTCTGTTAGTGATGTTAGAACAGATTAATGAGTCTGAATAGAGGAGTTGGAGTTTGGGGAGCCTGAAGACCATTTCTTTCTTTTTTCTTTATTTTTTTGCAGATGTTTGTAGATAGGTTAGCAGTTACCTGAGGATACCTACCCTCAAGGCAGAGTACAACAAAATTAGATAGTGATATTATTTCCAAGGGTGTCTCCTGATAACCCTGTCATTCTCTCTCTCTTTTTTTTCTCTATTGCTTTTCTAAATCTCTTTATACCACTTCTAGGGTATGTGTATGTGTGTGTGCTTTTCTCTGTTTTTTCTCATGTCTTGTTTCTTCCCAGAACCTGTCATAACATGGGGATTATAAACATTTTTTGAAGGGAATATAAAATTTAAAAATATGCATTTAACACAACATTCAGTTTATGTGCATTGCCTTTAATTTTAAAATCAGAGGATACTTCCTTTGGAAGCAACAAAATGAAATTATTTTTACTTATGTTGATTAATTTTTTTTGGGGGGTGCTTCTTATCTCCACACCACTACATATATCTATTTTCTTGCTGTTGACATCAGTGACAAGTACTGAGGAGAAGCCTGAGAATTCTGGGAAAGATAGGAATTGACAGCTTCCTTGGAGAATACCATCCAGGTACAGGCTTTCTCCTTTTGGAAAAGGCTTCATGTGCTTCAGAAAACAGCATGAGAACCGGGATCCACACGGTTCTGGGGGCAGTGGGTGAGGTCACATGTCAGCTGAGAAAGTCTCCATGTCCCCACTGAGGCATAGGAAAGATGAGTGACAATCGGTCATGGCAGACCCTCTTACGTGGGGCCGGCTACAGTACCAGTGGCATCATTCCTTCCTAGCAAAGACAGTCGTGCCTGAACTGACTCCGAGTAGAGTGATGAGACTGAAGTACACAAGCCATATAAACACAGGCCTTTTATTACTACTTGGTCAAATAGCTACACATTAGGGTGTGTTCTGACATAGTCCCTGCAATCGTACAATCATTTCCTATGATGGATCAAAAAGGTACTAATACCAGTGACAAAGGGAAAGTGCTCCAAAGCTAGGGAGTGCAATGAGCCCTAAGTGCTGCCCCTTTGTGCTAAGTAAGGCAGGCATGTGGGGAAACCCCTCTCCTTTGGGACAACTAAGAGGGTGCTGAGTGCATTACAGTTATAGCGTTCTGCCCTCTGGAGAGAGCCCCGGAGTGTTAATGCCTCCATAAGTGCCTACCATTTCCAGGGACTACTGATGGAGGCCCTCAGGAAACAGAACTCCATGCTCAGTAATGGAAAATGTGAGCCAGCCATGTCCATGAGCAGATTACAAACACCTTACTCTGCATGTCACAGGGGTCAGACAGCACAGATAGATAAATACGAGTGTGAAAGGCAGTCAAGACAAACAAAAACAGGATAGAGAGAGAGCTATCATTTTATTAGTCTTTAGGTTCTTGGTCAAGAAATGGAGGAGTGAGGAGTAAATGCAGGTTGTAGATTGCAGGTTCCTCCACCTGTGGTTTACAAATACATCATTGGCAGCTATTGGTTTTTATTTATTATTATTATTTTCTTATATTTGAGAAACATATTTTGATCATCTTAGGGTGTTGGGTCATTCAGATGATCAAAATATATTTCTCAAATATAAGAAGCACAGTCAGTAAGCATAGTTAGCATTGTTATATTGTCAGTTAGTGTAGTTAGGGGCACCAGACCCAGAACTCAGTAGAGAAGTACACAGCATCATGCCCACTTCAGCGTAAGAAGCAAGAAACAAAAAGTGAAGCACCGTGTCATCCACGTAAAGCCCTTCCATTCCTCAGACCGCAATAGCCAGAGTCCCTCCCCAACTCAGGAGGTGCAGCCAGAGCTCTGCAGGTTCTGCCAGGAAGATGAGCAACCTAAGGACCAGGAGTCAGGGCAGAAGGCCAAAGAGCCTGCCTGTCCTTCACCTGTCCCAGAGTCCAGGACTGCCAGCCCTAGCCCAGCCAGCCAGGGACAGCAGGGGTTGGCTAGGAGGTTCTTGGACTTTTGGAGAAAGCTCTGCCTTAGGCTGGCCACAAAACGACATGGAAACAATAGGGTATGGCCCACTTAAATTCTGGATGGCCAAGGCAGGGCTACAGTCAAAGACTCCGGGGAGGTCAAGCCGGGCTCCCTGCTTTTTAAACACTGAGCTCAAAGACACTGAGCTCCAGGGAGCGGCCAAGTGGTAGGGGAGATGGGCCCAAGGACGGATGCAAACAGCTGCAGGTGGCAGCAGTGCAAGAAGTACACACTGTGTGTGCAAGAACCCCTGGGCGAGAGGAGTTGGTCCAGTGCACAATGAAGGTATGCACACTGCTGTGGTGTTCTCTGCACGAGATTCACATCATGAGGGTACCTGGCGTCTCCGTGGCCTTCAGAAGCACCTCCTTGGAGGATGGTCTGAAGCCCCCTGGGGACAAGAGGAAAGGCTACCCTCCCTGCAGGTCCTCACCTGGGTAACACTTCAGGGGCCAGACTGTTTTTCCTGGGGCCCTGCTCCCCTTTATATCTGTGGGATGGGGACCATCCTTATTAAAGCATTTGCTTCTTCCAAATCTTGTAATAAACTTGATGCTTCAGAAAGATGCATTGGGTACTCTGTTTTGCATCCTCCCTGCACAGGATTGGGGCTGGGCATCCTTCAGTTTGAGAAGCGTGTAGTGACTAATACTTGGAATTATTCAAACAGCTGGGTGCTCGATGATGTCAGCAGGACTCCTCTCTCCTGACTTCTTGGCTTTGCTTCCTTCCCTCTGTGCTGGTGTCACTCAATCTCAGGTTATGAAAGCAAGATGGCTGCGAACAGCCACAGGCTGATATCAGATGCCCTCCACAGCTCTGCACTCCAACAGAAATCGAGCTTGTCTTCCCCATGATTCCAACACTAAGGTGGTCCTTATTGGGTTTTAAATCAGTTTGAAAGCACATCATTCTCACCTCTCTCTCTCTCTCTCTCTCTCTCTCTCTCTGTCTCTCACACACACACACACACACACACACACACACACACACACACACACGCCTGATTTGTCCTCTTACCTGGTTTTTAATCTACACGCTGTAAATTCAAAATGGCCTGGCATCAATTTACAGGGACACTGATACAAAACAGCTGTTCTCAGGAAAGAGCAGATGTACGCGACCACCTCCACTCTATGCAGCAACCCACCACCAGAGGTCGCTTTCCCCTGGGCCTGGGCCCTTGGAAGCCGAGCACAGGCAGTGAAGGGCCCAGCGGGAGCTGACTCAGTTCCAACCTGAAAAGGGCGTTAGCCTCGGGTTGCCTTGTGTTTCCTAGGACTCAGTTGCAATAGCAGACAATCAGCAGTGGCCACAGAGTGTGTAACACTTTTTTTTTGGAGAAAAATTAGCCTCCAACAAAGGCATTCCGACAAGTCCAGACACCAGAGACAACTCAAGTTCTCATTTGGAAACCTTAGAAAAAGATAGGCTAGCAGTGGTGGGAGAAGCTTTTTTCATCGTCTTTCTTCATTGCAGTCATGGGGCATCATCCTCATGGAAATTTCTGAGCCATCAGAGGTCTCTACCTTTGTTGTGGAACTCAGTTCTGAAATTCCACGGCTGTCTTTCTTTGATAAACTGCCTTGGTCTAATTATTTCTATGCAAAGAAGTTCTGCTACACAGAGCTCAGTTTCCCCACTGCCCGGTTACTAACCATTTTGATATTTTTGACAAATTTAAAGCTAAATTAGTTGCTCACTGTGAGGCCCCCTGATATTGCACATCTTTCATAGCTGCATGGGTTGGTGCCAAGCTATTTTTCATCCTGAGAGATAAGTCTGCTTTTGTTACCTCTCTCCCACTGCTGCCTCCACAATAAGCTTCTCTGTAGGTGTCCCCTTCAAAGCCACCACTGACCACATGGCTGAGGGCTCCAATGACAAGAGCAGCCCTTGCTCCTCTCCACCACCTCCCCTTAAAGGTAGGATCGGTGTGTGTTAGCAGCAATGGAGGAGATTCTGGTGACGACCCAGGGAGTGGTTATGTTGAGAGTTATAACCTCTTTACTGGTAGCCGTGGCAAGATGAGGGAGCCCAGCCCAGGTTACCCCTGACTTGTGTGACATATCCCCAAGCTAGACCCAGACAACAACCACTGAAGGCATTTCCATAGCTTTAGTCACCAAGAGTGATGTTTAGACGGTAGAGCAATGGCTGCTGAGGATCTCAGGGCCTCCCCACTGGGAGCCGTCAAAATTCTGGCTCTGCCTACATACCTGCTTCCTCATAGGTTTGCTCGGTTTATGTGAGAACTATGGCAAATGCTACCTACCCATCTAGAGTTGAAAGCTACCCATATACGTACATGTGTCGGGGAATATGCTAAAGATGGTTCTGATCCCTTTAATAAAGTGGCTTTTTCATAAAACCCGGCTTTGTACTCCGCGGAAATTGGAGACTTAATGGAAGTTACAAACCAGCGTTCACTCCCTTCTCTAACAATTGAGTACAGAAGATTGGCTTTTTCTCCAGTTTGTTGCTAGGTGGTGGCATAGCATCACTGAACTGGCTACAACAGAATCCAATGCAAAGGCTTTATTAAAAGAAATCAAGCAGGCTGGATAAACTCTGCAATATTTGCATACCTGTGGGGAGCACACATACTGACCTTTTAAACTGTTTCATGCGCAACGATTTTAATTCAGGTTTAGTTTGATCTTTCAGAGTCCTGCTCCCTTCATGGTTGAGAGGCATTCCATACTCATCTGACATAATAATATGCATAGTCTGTCAAAGCAGAGACTTGTTTCATTGCTTTCTGCAGTCTGTAGTTTATGTTATTAATACATTCAGCCAAAAAGGTGTGAGAGTTCAGCAGCAAACTCCGGGTTTGAGAAAACCCTTTGAGGAGGTAGTGAAGTTGATCAAAGCCTTTTAGGTCACCTTAAGAAGACGTTTCATGTGTTCTTGATTCACAGAGATGAAAAGGACCTTCGGCAGCACAGATGGAAGTCACTTGCTTCGGGGCCATGACAGCAAACACTCTTTGAGGTACGTGGATGCACATGTGTCATTCAAGAAAGGGGATTCCTTTATCAACATTAATCAGTTGCAGTTTTTAATAACCTTCCTTAATAGAAAGGTCTTTCTTACATTTGACTGATATTTTTCATATTGCAGATTCTCTGCTAAGTTATTTTTTTCACAGTGGAGATTGAAAAAATCATTCATCACCTTACTGCATAACAAGTGTATATGAGACCCTCCTCATGACCACTAGGCATATTGTTTTAGTTCTTTTCTCACTTCCAATGCACAGATCATCTTTATTATTGTCACAATCCCAGTCAAGTCCCCCAAATCCACAAATATCAACTTTCAGAGCACATCATTTACGAGCACTTGGTAACATGAGTAATGAGGTGGTGACTGCTTAGTCCCGGAGTGTTATGTAGGGTGAATGTTTTTCCAAATTGGATTTGCTTTAAAAAAACCAACATTTATTTAAACAACTATCCTGTGACAGGCACAGTGCTGATTTGTGAGCTCTGTTTCCCTTACATCATTCTGCCAGAATAAAATTGATGCAACCTGGGGAGATAGAGGAGCCAGTGTGGACTTCTCGGGGGCTCAGTCCCCAAAGAGGCCAGGCAGGGGTTGCAGATTTGGGCAGGAACCACTGTGGCAAAGAGGCGGCAGATGAAGCCTTTCATACGTGTTTCTTATACCGGTGACTGTTTTACATAATTTCCTCTATTGTCACAGAATTACAGAACATTGGGCTGAATGAGGAAGGCTCATCGGAGCACGTCCACATCTCAGACATGGTGTCAATTTACCACCCAGGAAAGATCCCAACTCCTCCACTTATTACCAGTGGGGCTTTGGGAAAGTTGTCTAATCTCTATGAATCTGGTTCCTTCTTTGTGAAGTGGGACTATTAATTAGTACATTATAATATTTTCATGAGGATTAAGTGAGATGATATACGCAATAGACAGCATATAATAACTATTATTTTATACAGTTGTCTATTTACTACTTAGAGTTTTCTACGAATGGAGTCACTGTATCTATTTCCTTATTTTCTAGTATTTTATCAACCAGTGCAACCATGATTTCTTCCTTATACTCAACTGAAATCTGTCCACTTTGAGGTGGATTTTGTTGTAGTTGTTGACTTTCTTCCACATCCTCTAGGGACAGTTAGTGAAATATTTGAGTACTATGTACAATCAGAGCAACTTTACATGTACCATAGGAGTGCATACCTTACCCCATTTAATCCATCCTCCCTCCTCTACCTATGAAACCATATTACAGGTGAGAGAACCAAGTCTCAGCGATGTCATGGAAGGCCCCTGAGACTACACATGTAGAGCCTGGATTCTAACCTAGTCTTTCTCCCATTTTCCCTCAGCCGTGCTGCCCCTAAGACACATATTAATCTCTCTGCTACAGGCTCAATCATCCCTCTCTTTCCTATTTAGCAATCGCCTCCTGATAAGAAAAAAATGCATCATTTCAGAAACATAAATCATGTTACCTACTTCAAATCCTTTTTGGAATGAATCGCAATCATGATGATGCTGGGTTACATGGGAAAGGTGTGTTTTAAATATGAGTGGAAAATTAAACCAATGATTAGTAGTAGCAGGTCCAACTTATTTCAGGTTTGGTTAGTTTTGACCAAGTTAGAAGGATTAATATTTTCCATCTCATCACACCTTTACTTACAGGTTAACAGGCTTTAACTCAACATGATCCTGGTAGGAGTTTGCATCAAGTCCACCTATGAAATCAACTGAAAATATAACACAGCCCAATATGAATAAATGTGTCAATAAAAACACACATCATACTAGGTGCCTAAAATAGAACACACAACAAATATTATTAACAAAATTATCTGTCTATCACAAAATGGAAAAAAGTGTGTTTCATACAAAGGTCAGCTAAAATATTATCAATGGTCCAAAAAATGGGGACATTTTAAGAAACACACAAAGAACTTGGCATCTTAGGGACTGAAAAATCACAGTTGTTATTGGCTTTAATGAAAAATGAAGTAACATTAAATAACATTAGATTTAAAATAATGTGTTTGTCCTTAGGTATACAGCTATGCCCTTCCCCCCTATATATCAAAAGATCTTGTTGCCGGAATCCATTTTTTTCCCTTAAGAATATTTATTGCATCGTTAGAAAGACCTTTGAAGAGTCACATGATCTATGTCTATGCCTTGTGTCCTCAAGCCATCCCTGATGAATAGGCATCTGCCTTGTGTAAAAGAAGGTTTCATCTCTTCTCTGTACTCGTATCAGAGTCTGTACAGAATCACCGTTCTTGGTAATACTCGTTCTAAGCTCTTTCATCTTGATCACAGCATCTACCATTTTCCAATCCTAATGTCCGTTTTCCAATCTTAGTCCATTTTTCCTGTTTTTCTTTGGTAGTCCATTAAAAATATCAATTACCTTACACCAAGCTTTGGTTCTATTATAGTATTTTAACATTAACAGGTACATAGGCATACAGGGACACTGAACTCTCTCTCTCTCTCTCTCTTTTTCTCTCTCTCGTGTGTGTGTGTATGTACGTGTGTAGGTACACAGTATGTAAAGGATATTATATCACATCTCATATCCTCAGCTTAAGACAGACATTTCAGCGAACAGTGATTTGGAGAGAGATAACTTCGCCTAGAAGTTCTATTGAAGCCATGACCCACTTTAGCTCTGGACACTCTTGCCAGTCCTTGACTTGCTCTATCTTTTTGCTTCTATTGGAGAAACTGAGGTAAGCCTGGATCAATCAAAGCTTCACCAGATTGCTGTGTAGACATGAGCCTTGGAGTCCCATGGGGCACATAACAACCAGGTGGCAAGGAACCATCTCCAGGTAACCCCCCTGGAGACTAGAGGAACCTGAAGCTTCTCCTTTTCCTACCAGGTCACATAAGGTACCTGGACGCTACCTTAAGGAGAGAAGCAGTGAGAGGGGAGTCAATCTGAGACATTGAAAAGATTTTCCCTCAGAGAGTAAGCAGTGCCTAAAGGTACCATTTAAATGGTCAGATTAGATGAAATTTTTTATCAGATATTTAGTCAAACATCTGCCCCTTCACCCTGCTGAGCAATGGGTGAAAATTTAGAAGAAGAATGACAGTGATTTAAAGTTGTATGAGCATATCACTTATGAGGGCACTTTTGGAAGTTAAAAGGGGCGTTCAAAATAAATGAAATTATAAATATGTACATTTGTGAATAAAATGATTCAATTAAAAATTATATATTCAAAATAAAATAATAAAGATAGTATATATCTGTATGCTTTAAAGAAAAATAAATACTTTATATTGGTGATTGGAACATTAAAATGTAACATTAACAGAATCCCTATTTTTGGTATGAATTCATGTACTTCTGTGAATCTGTTCCTTAGCTTCTGTCTCTAATATACCATATCACTGGTATTTTGGGGAAGAATATACATATAATATATATATATTTCAATATGTTTTTTACTACTTTTATAACTTTATAATATTATTCAAAATTTGTTTTTATGATTAATAAATTTGAAATTGTTGATACCTTAATTGACTTTGTAAATCATAGTATTTTTAACTATAGAAATGTTTTTTGTATAGGTGCCAGTAAACACCAGGTAAGTTTGTTAAGGAGTGGAGATATGTATGTATGTATATATATATATATATATATATATATATATATATATATATATATATTAGTTTAGCCCAAATATTAGTTTTCTAGGCATTGCTATTTTACCTCCATTTAGCATATCTTTCTTTGCCCAAAATTTTACAAGATGCAAAACATAAATTATATCTACTTATGATTCTTTTCACCAAATATAAATGTTGTAAAATTTTTAGGCCATCTCACAAATCATCTTCTTTTTATTCTGGGGCAGAATAGAAATTTGTTCAATTAAAACCAAGAGCTCTGTCAAGAGTCTTTTCCCAAGTCAAGATATTTCAAAAGGAAATTATAAAATTGAAAATTAAATCATGTATAACATTTGAACTCTCGTTATCTAATTTGTCCAGTTCTTTTGCTTTTGTGAGCATAAATTTCAGTGTTCGCTTTTTAAGAGCTTTCAATCATTGCCATTTACTAAAAGCTTCAAAAGTTGATTTTGGGGGACAATTCATTTGTTGAATGATTTGATTTAAAATTTTCAACTGATCTTGAATGCAAAGCAACTAAAACGTAGAGAACTTACATATAAAAATGTTCACAACTATTGTAGGAAACTTAAATTGATTTACAAAGTAGTTCTTTAAAGGCTGAAATGTTCCAACTCTGACTGATGGCAAAGCAAAGAGAGAAAATGTATTACATCATCCTGAAGTTCTTTTTTGTTTGTTTGTTTTCAACATCAACTTCATTATAAAAAATATTCTTAGGGAAGGGGGTGAGTGAAAAAGGGGAGGGGATTAAGAAGTACAATTTGGTGGTTACACAGTAGTCATGGGGATTTAGGGTAGAGCATAAGGAATCTAGTGAATAATATTGTAACAACTATGTACGATGTCAGAGGGGTACTAGGTTTGATGGGGTGATAGATGGAAGGGGGAGGGGGGAGGGTGAAAAAGGTGAAGGCTATTAAGAAGGTCCAAATTTGTAGTTACAAAATAATCATGGGGAGGTAAAGTAAAGCATAGGAAATATAATCAATAATATGGTAATAACTGTGCATAGTGCCAGGTGGGTACTAGACTAGTCAGGAGGATCACTTCTTAAATTATACAAATGTCTAACCACTATGCTATACACCTAAAATTAATATAAAATAATATTGAATGTCAACTGCAATTCAAAAATTTTAAAAGTGGGGGAAAGATAAAGGAGAATAACAGGTTCAAAGTTTCAGGTATAAAACAAATAAGTCTTGTGGATGCAATATACAGCATAGGAAATATAGTCAATAATATTGTGATAGTGTGGTACAGTGTCAGACGGTTGCTGGACTTACCATGGTGATCACTTCTTCAGCATAGGGAGTATAATGAATAATATGGCAATAAGTATGTATAGTGTCAGGTGGGTACTGTTGAATAACTACGATGTACACCTGATACTAATAGAATATTGTATGTTAGCTGTATTTTAACAAAAGTCTTATAAAAATATTCTCAGGGAAATGCAAATCAAAACCACAATGAGATTCTACTATACTCACTAAGACAGCCAGAATAAAACATTCAGATAATAACAAATGTTGGTGAAGATGTGGAGAAATTGGAACCCTCATACACTGCTGGTGGGAATGTCAAATGGTGCAGTCACTTTGGAAAACAGGCAGCTGCTATGGTTAAACATGGTTGTCATATGACCTGGTAATTCCACTCCTGGGTTATATACCCAAGAGAAATGAAAACATGTCCACACAAAAATGTGTACACAAATGTTTATAACAGCATTACTCATAATATTCAAAAGGTGGGAAAACATTCTAGTTTATTCACCTTAGTGTGTGTGTAGATAGATATAAATGTTGAAAACTAGAGTATCTATTTTCATTGTTAAAACATTGCAGCTTTATTGGGAGGCAGTTATAGATTACCTGGGCACCTGAATTCCAAATACATTTCTGCTTCACAAATTTCTTAATTTCATAAGAATACTATGCTTTAAAACCACAATATTGTGCTCCACCAAAATTTGGATTATTACCACAAAACAAATGATTTCATCTTTAATATTTACTTCTTAACTGAATTACCACAACATTTAAAGTAATATCAGAAGTTTTAGCTTAGAATGAATATCTAAATGTTTTACTGTGATTCCATGAATTGGATTAAGGAAAGCAAACCATATTTGAAAATAATTAATTGCTTTTCTGCTGAAAGCATCTGATAAGATACTGGTATTAGCTCTATGGGAAATTCCTCTCCCACCACTGGAGACAGCCCATCACCTACATTTCTGGGGCCCTCCACATACCCTCTGTACCTGCCGTGGTCTGGTGCACTGAGCTGCTGGTAGGAGTTGCAGCTTCCAGCACTTCCCCCACCTCCACCTGACCCTGGAAGGAGTTAGCCATCCTTGCCACCCTTGTCCAAGCATCTGCCTTTGTAATCATCAATGGCCCTGCCCGCTGTCCTTGAAAAGAAGCTGCTAGTTTACATTCTGTCCTTAAAGATTTGGGGAGAAGAGGGTGGTGGTGTTGGTTTCTTACAAATTTAACCATGTGTTATAAAGAGAATTCTACTCATTGTATTTACATCTCACACACCCTGAGGAAACTATGGCAGAATCTTAAAGTACTGCCAGTGTCCCTGCCCTAGATTATCCTAATACTACTATTAATAATGATATTACACTTGAAAACTGAAAAATCTAGGACAAAATGTAAACCAGATAGGATGTCAGGGCACCTTGTGTAAAGAGGGACTGCTTCAACCAAAGGAGGACATATGGTCACCTGCATGTAGGGCTCTATTAATGAGCAGATCAGAATTCTAGTGAGATGTAAAACTTGCAAACCTCTTAAAATAAACCATCACATACTGATAAAACTTGAATTATCAAGATTCCAGGACTAGACAAAACTACAAAAAATTAAAAAAAGTAATTTAAGGAGGAATCATCAAAAAGTAGGTAATTAACAAAATGAAAACATCAAGACTCCTTTACAGATGGAACACAAGTCCATGAGATCATGATGTTTCCATATAAAAAAGTTTTTTATGCATATGCCAACACTTCCCATTGGCTAGAACGGGAAGATAGTTCAAGGAAAGGGGAACACTGCAACGTAAATGGAGGGCAAGTTTACAGATTTTGTTTTTAAAAAAGATGTCAAATGTTTTAAAACATGAAATTAAAAAATGACTTAACAGAAAGATTTGAAAACAACTCAGTGGGAAAGACCTTCAGCTGTTAAGTTTGCAGGAAGGTGGTCATACCTCACTGTTCAGGAAGAAAAGCACACAGGCATTCCAAAATTCACTTAAATGAGAGAAATGTGAGAGGAGAAGATGCTGAATTAAGTAACTTCTCTAGTTGAAGAAGATGAATTTCAGTAAAACGAGAAAGAACAGAAAGGGCATGGATAGGTTTTAGAGGTATTAGAAAAGGATGCTTAGAAAGGGAACACGCACAAAACTTGTGGAGATTACAGCAAGAAGACCACGTAAGGATCTTTGTGAGAAGAGTGGCAATGGAAGAGATGGGAAGACAGAAGGAAGCGTGGGTGAGGGTTGGTGGAGGTTGGGGGAACAGCTTGCTGGTGACCAGTAGGACAATTAAGTTGAATTCCATATATTCTGGTTATTAAAGTCTTGATGTCACCAGATGGGAGGGAACTGGGAAGAAAAGTGAAAAGGGGAAGGGATGAAGAAGTACACACTATCAGTTATAAAACTAGTCATGGATGAAGAGGTCGGAAAGATTGGAAGTGAGAGAGAGCCTCACGCTGTCTTGAAGAGGGAAATAGCCATGTTGCGATCTTCTTACCAAATGGGCCACGAGGCAAGGATTTGAGGGTGGCTTCTAGAAGCGAAAAGTGATCCCCAACCAATATCCAGCAAGAAAACAGAGACTTCAATCCTTCTACCTCAAGGAACTGAATTCCGCTAATAATCTGAATAAGCCTTAGATGAGCTCTAGATGAGAACACAGCTCCACGGCCTCTTGATTTGATTTCAGTCTTGTGAGACCCTGGCCAGAGCACTCAACTACATCACGCCCCTACTTCTGACTACGGATACTAGGGGATAATAAATGGGCTTTGTTTAAAAAAGAAACAAAAAGTCATGGATGTAAAGTACAGCATAGGGAATATAGTCAATAATAGTGTAATAACAATGTATGGTGCCAGATGGATACTAGACTTATTGAGGGGATCACTTCATAAGCTATATAAATGTTGGATCACTATGTTGTACCCTGAAACAAATATAATATTGTATGCCAACCATAATTAAAAAATAAAATTCAAAACGTCTTGAAATGTAGAACAAAAAGTTAGCTCAATTAAGAGTTGGCATCAAAAAAAAAAGAGTTGGCATCAGTTGTCCGGAAAAGCCAGTTGGGCAGAGCATTACTCTTCACCCATTCTCGGAAACTGTGTTACTATAAAAGATTCCACAGGGAGAGCCTGCAGCTAGGAAACCCCGTTGTTTGCAGTCCTTTCAAATGGATTTCCTGTGCCAACTTCCAACAGCACAGCCAAGGAACGTCTTAGAACAAATTTATGTTACTTTTTAGCAATTATCCTAACAAAGATTCTCACGACCTGAAGGAATTAATCACAAAGCTACTTGAGATTTAAAGCAGCATCTACCATACAAATACAGACTTGTTTTTCACTTTTAAAAGATACGCCACCGATTGCAACTTTTCTATTTGACGACATGAATCTTTCAGGTAGTAAAACAAAGTTTTCAATAGATAACTCAGTGGTGGCGACCCAATCCCACACTCAGACATTGCAAATCTGATTGACTTTATCCACCTAAAGCAACACATGCCCTTTCTGGTGAGCACTCAAGCTATCACTTATGTCCCAGGTTTAACTATATTCACTAAATAATTAACCAGAATGCAGGTGTTTGTTTCTGATCCAGCTATGTTGCATGCTGCCATGTCACTGACCTGAGGAACACCGAGCCCCTGTAACGTTGCCTTCCACTCAGAAAAATGAAAGGACTAAGAAAGATGAGGACCAACAAACATACCTGTGCTGAACTTCCTTCGTGGTCTGTCATTGTCCCTGCTCTGCAGTCGTTACACTGTTCCAATAAGCATTTGTTTTACAAGTTGCCAGAAATAGTGTCTTAAGGAAGCATTGCTTAGGCCTTAAATAACTCAAATATCAGGCCGTTACACTGTGATTTGCTTGATCTGGGATATGATTTTCATACGAGAAAAGCCAGGGTAGAGGCTCAACACTGAGTCCATGCAGAGAGGTCCTTAAAAGCCCACAGAGAGGATTTTGCAGCACCCCACAGAAAATGAAGGCTCTCAGGAGAGACCAGTTATTTCAGAGGCAAGTGGCGACTAAACTCTGCTTGTGTTACTAGGGAACAAAGTACTGGCCAGCATCACCAGTCTGCTGCCATCTCCTATCCAAAGAATATGAGTTTTCAGAGGGCATGACATGCTGTGACAAACCGCAGACCACGGTAGGGCTGCTCACAGCACAGCGAGTGGCTGCAGGGACGCCATGATGGGTCTGCTGGGCAGCAAACTTGACAGTGCCCTGAAACATCACTGTTGCCCGGAGGGGGGTGGTTGGGGCTGTGTTGCTGCCTGCCCACAAGAACTTAATGAAGCCTACGAGCCATTCAAGCAGGCAGATGACACCCAAATACAACTTTTATGGCTATTCATGGTTGTCCTGTTTATGACACAGGAAGTTTAAAATGCCCTCCACCTTTCAGAAATCATGTGAAACTGAAGATGGGAAGTACGTGGGGCCAATGAGACACTCAAAGATAAGTCAATCTCAGCCGGAAGAGGTAGTCGCAATCCCAGAGGTTGCATTGTTTCAGATCAGTGTTTTCCAACATTGTTACCTCTTCCTGCCTGGTAACATCTATGCAAAATGGACTCTTCTCACTTCTGTCTTGTTCCCCTCAGTCTCAGGTACTGACTTCGAGAACTGACATAGCTCAGTTGTCCCTGATGACAATTTGGTCTGGAAAACACTGAGAGCTGTCCCTGTGAGAGGCTGGGTGGTTTGGAAGCAACCCCGGGACTCCAAGCCCCTCCTTTCCTGGGGAGGGAGAGGGGCGGCCATAAAAGACCAGTAGTCTTCAATTGGGGAAGGCACACACTGGGCGTAAGTGCAGACTTCCCAAATGGTGTGTAGATGTGCATAGCTTAAGAGCCTTAATTCCAAAATGTATGTGTCCTGAGAAACTACCTGTGGCCATTCTGCTTTGTGGTTCACTCATCCTTTTCCACAGTTCTTTTCTTTCCACTTTGCAAGGAAAGGCATTTATCTCAGCCATGTGGAATCTTATTTTGGTGTGCTGCCCTGAGGGGAAGGGGGGCATCCTCCAGGGCACTAAACAAAATGGCAGTTTTAATTTCCTAAAACAGTAAAATAATTTTACTCCTCCCCCCTTGTCCTTTCTTCTTCTCTACTTAATTTTTCTCTTTTGTACTTATCACTATTTACCATGGTATACTATGTATTTTACTTTTAAAAATCTTATTTGTTGTCTGATCTCCTCAATACAATTTAAGCTTTATGAGGCAAGAATTTTTGCCTGATCTTATCTGATTTTTTTCACTGCTATATCCTTGGCACGTAGAACAGTACCTCGTACAAGGGAGACCCTCAAAAGTATTTGGGGAAGGAAAGAATTAAAATAATTGAGTGACATTGCTGTAATTAATTTCCTCCCATTCTCATACTTTTTTGTCTGTGAATAAAGTTTCTATAAATACAATTCTAGTGCCAAATATTGAAAGTACCTCAGGTAGCCTAACTCATCCTAGCAATGATGAACTAATATCCATCTATGAATACACTAACTGATTGAAACAAAACTGCTGCATCCATTTTGTTAAGAGATACCCTTTCAAAAACTATTTCATTTTGTTTAAGGTCTTTTTTTGAATGGGGTTATAATTATAATTATTGGCTATCAACATGATTGTTGAGAAAACACCTTAAGAAAAACTATAAGACGTAAAAATCTGGTCACAGGAAAAAATTAAATATTCACAGGAATAAAATATAAGTATTTATAAGTCCTCTTAATGAATATAATAACATATATTGAGAGAAATTAAAGATGTCTTAAACAAATGGAAGAATATGAAACATTCATGGATTATGAAACTCAATATTATAAAGATACCATTTGACCTGTGGATCAATTAATCTATGGATTCAAAGCAATCCCAATAAAAATTTCAGTGGTTTAGTCAAAATGCTGATTGTAAAATGTATATGAAAAGACAAAAACTCAAGGTTAAAATAATCTTGTTAAAATAATCTTGGGGAAAAAAAAAACCCCATGAAATTTCCTAATTTAAAATTTAAGATTGATAACTGGAGTATTCAAATTAAGAACTTCTATTTACTAAAAGATAACACTGAAATTGAAATTTCAATCTATAAATAAATTGCAGAAATAGATGATAAACTAAGAAAAAAACTTTTAAGACTAAACATATTACGTTAGGAAAGAATCTTATGGGTGAAGTGGAATGGAGGTACAAGTTCAAAAAGAAAATGGAACACTTTAAAATTTTAAGTGTTCATTAAAGCTTGTTTAGGTACTTGTTAAATGGATGATTAGGGGTATGAGATTGCTATGGTGTTTAGATCCTATGGGATACATCTGAAAGAGTAATGCCTCAGTTTTATTATTAATTATTGTCGTGGTTTTGTCATGTGTCAATTTACCTAAGCGGGAATGATGTTTCTTGAATTCCCATCTCGGTATAGTTCTGAGTTAGGATTAGCCTCAAGAGACATTTGTGTGAGATATGGAAGACAGAGGCAAGCAGGGTTACTGTGCTCTGGGTTCCAGGTCCCATTCTAGCTTGCACATGGAATGCCGACAGCTAACAGTGAGGTATGCTTCACAATGGAGACCACATGGGACCACTGCACAGCTGAGTGGATGCCATCAGGAAAGATGGGAAGAGACATGGATGCCCAGCTCTGCCCCTCCCAGCTGGCACCACCCCATCAACCTGGACCTCAGATTCGGTGCTGGGAGGAGGAGAGCCCTCCTTGAGCTTACACTGAGAAATCCCTAAACCTGCTAAGTTTTCCTGCATGTGACTACCACAGGGAAGACATGGTAAATCTGGTTTTGTGAAAATAAGGGAAGTTATATTTGTGCTTTTTAAAAATCATACCCACAACATTTGTCTTATTCTCTTAACATTTTATTGAGCCAGACTTTAAATAATGGTGGATTCTCCTAATTTCATTGTATAGTCATACAGAATTTTTCAGCTATTAAAATAAAACAGTTTTTTCGGGGGGTGGGAGTGTTTGTTTTCACTATTTTGTAGTATTTGAATTAGATCCCAAGAGTCTGTTATTCTAATTATAAGCTTTGCATATTGAGTACAGTGTGCTAAAACAAGACAATTGATTTGGAGCAAAATCATTGGGTGTATTACATTATAAATGACACCCCATATCCAGTTAAATTTTAGTGGGCTAGTTAATTATTTTGTCCACATTGTGCATGTAATATATATTCTTACTCAATATTTAAATATGAATGTTCTGTTTTTAATCTAGTGATTGACCAATGTCTCTTTCTTTACCTATTTATGAAGAATTTAATCGTTATTCTTGGAAAGAAAGGCACACTTGCGTGTTGTAAAGCATAGGGACTTTGGTATGTGAGATATCTGGATCAAATATTAGTTCTACTTTGTTTTTTCATCTTTTAGACTTTTACTGGAGGCAAAGCAGGTGTTTGCCCTGAGACAAATACACAGTAAACCCAGAGTTAATAGAACAGCCATAAACGATCCATACTGCAAACCACATAAGAATCTTCAACTTAAACTATCAAAATGGCCGTCACATACAACTCTATTCACATCTTTCTCCATAACAATGACAGCACTGTCTGAAATTTGAGAATTTCCTCATCAATCTTTACCTGCAAGGGAAAGATGAACTACTATTGACTTTCTAACAGTACCCAATAGTTCTACTTCTTACAGGCTGTACGAGTTGGGAAAATTCCCAGTGTACCTCCCTATAAAATGAGGACAATGGCTGCCTCGCAGGGTATGGGTGCCCTAGATGAGACAATGGCCACAAGGGCTTGCACACAGAAAGCACGCAGCACACAGCAGGCTGTTATTGATATTATTGACGCATCTTATTCTGATGACACGTTTTCTCGAACTATTGATTTCCAAATTTGCAAAAGCTTTGTGTAGCTGAGAATAACAATGATTTGTGATCATTCCAACATTCTCTTCCCCCTATTTCCCAGAAGAGTGTCTGTCCTTGAAGAACCTGTATTGAATTTGTGTCTAGTTTCATTTTCTCATATTTGGAAAGAGTAGCTAGTTTGGAGGAGGGGAAATTGATTAGTGTGGCACATTTTGAAGCATGAAGTTTCATCTTCTATGAGTGTTATTTATTCTGGAAAAGTAAGCTTCCCGGTATAAAGACATGGCACAAGCAAGAAAATAAAGCTCAATGGAAGCAGAATCGTGGGGTTCAGGGTCAAGTAGAAGTGTTGCTCTCCTCTCTCCACGACTGGTGTTGAGTAGTTTGTGAGCACGGGTCCATGTGACTGTACATGACTCACCCAGTGCACAGGTGACCTGCCTGAGTGCACAGGTGACAATCTGGATCACCATTTGTTCAGCTTTGACTGACATTGCTTTTATTCTGTACTCCTTTTCCTCCACAATAGAACAAATGCTGAGGAGAGATCTCTCTTTTTTTTTCTTGGTATTCCAAGTCACTCTATAGGATTCTTTGGAGAAAATATATCCCCTTTGTGCACTTTTTCCTAATGTTTTCAGTGTTATTCCTTTAGATGCGGTGATATGCTTATTCTAGTTATTCTGTAACCACCCCATCGACTGTCTGTAGTACTTTGTCTTTGATTCTTGTTGTGGGGAGGTGGGGACCTGGTTAGTATAGTGTCCCTACAGGGTGCTTTGATAATTAGCAGGAACTACTGTGGCTTGTCTCCTCACTCTGAGTTGCAAGAGTTAAACCACATTTATAAATATGCCTGGAACATACTGGCAGCCACCATCCTACCCCTTCAACACACATACACTTGGTAGTTTTCATTTTCTCATATTCGGAAAGAAAGTAGCTAGTTTTTTTTTTTTTTTTTTTCCTTTCTTTAGTCATCTTTTTTTTTTTAAATTGAGGGTTATTGGGGTCTTTAGTCATCTTTAATCATACATTTTCTATCCCCTTGAAAGTTACTCGCTCTTTTAAAGCCATGCAAATTGTGCTTTATTTCCCTCTAGCAGAGGTATGCTTAACCCTTCCATTAATCTTCATCAGTCGTTGGATGGAATGGCTGCCTACTGTTGTCAGCTACAGTTTGCCTTTAATAAGGTCCTTTCAAAATTTTTGTAATTTTTCAATTACTACCAATTCAGAATCACTGGTGGCTGAAGGCCATTTTGTCACTACTGCTGGGCTTATTAAGAAGAACATCTTATTCTAGAGAAAACAGGATTAAAAAAAAATCCTGAACACACCTCCCATTTCTACTTTTGGAGCTCCCTTTTCATTTTCCTTTGGCTATATTTCCAGATTTTGTTCCTCTTGTGTGCCCAGATCTCTGGAATTAGATGTTCCCATAATCAGTGTTGACAGTTTCTTCCCATTTTAAAAATTTCTAAAAGTAGATAATATTTAAATAATGGAATAATAAATTTCTAAAATCTCTTCGGGGTGCATAAAGCAGAATGGAATGCCTGAGAGGAAAAATAATGCTGAGAAAAGGAAGGACTAAAAACAGTTCCATGAATCTATCTAAATGGTTATACATTTTTCTCAATGTAACGTATTTTTTCTTGGTTATACCCAATATATTTTTATCATTCTCACTTAAATCTAGCCAATGTTTTACTTTGCTCTATAAATCAAGTGACAAACACTTGTCGACTTTTAAATCTTTCTATAATTCTTTTTTACTCTCTGCTTCTACAATTTGGACATTTTCCCTTTGAATATTCTTTTCTCTCCCTCTTTTTTTTTTAATGACTTCTACTATTACTATTGGCTTTCCCTTTCCTAAGACAGTCTCCATCCGGAAAAAAAAAAAAAAAAAAGCCATTTCTTCTAAGATCTCTTTTATAAATCCCTTTCTCCTTTTATGAATACTGTTCAAAGAGAATTGAATCTGATTGTATTCTTCCCAAGATTAAATCCATTCATTGACTCCACGTCACCGAGCAGAGCATCCCAACTAGTATGACCTGCGTAGGTTAAGATGTGACAAGATATTGATTCCCTCATTCCTTGGTGTGTGTGTGTATGTGTGTGTATGTGTTCGGTGAACAAGGCTTGGGGTAGCTAGCCCCTCTGGGCCAGCCAATTCTTGCTTGGAGAAAAGCAATTTATTTACCACGGAGTGCCTTATAAATGTTGTCTTTCTCTGTGAGTGCCAAGATATTAAATAGGCTGGGAATCACTGATGTAAGACAGAATTCAAGGCCCCTGAAAGACTGCCCCCAGCGTTCACTTAGTGAACGGAACACACCCACCCATTCATCACTTCCTGTGTAATACAGTTTTCCCTCAGACCTTCTGAATATTCCATGGTTCTCCCAAGCTCTTTTGACATATTTTCCCCAGTATTTAAAATGCATTTTCTTTTTTCTCTTCCTAGTGGTGTAATATTCTTTATTTAAGACCATATTCACAGGCTCTGAGCAGCTATGCTTGGTGCCCTGAGACACA
Organism: Rhinolophus sinicus; assembly: GCF_036562045.2. Taxonomy (NCBI): domain Eukaryota; kingdom Metazoa; phylum Chordata; class Mammalia; order Chiroptera; family Rhinolophidae; genus Rhinolophus; species Rhinolophus sinicus. The sequence goes on from NC_133763.1 coordinate 15,926,397, forward strand.
GTTAGCCTCTGCTTATTTTTTCTGTTCACCTGATTCACTTTGTACAGACCATTATCTGCACTTCACTCTCCTGTAATTATTTACATGCCTGGCTCACTTATTATTGATAGAATGTAAGATCTCCTGGGAAAGGGACCATGTCTTATTTATTTCTGTATCCTTGTGGTCTAACACACAGAAGTCTTTCAATAACTGTTTCTTGAATGAATGAATCAGTAAATCAATAAAGGATTCATTATTTAAGCTTGTTTAAAGCTCTAAAATTAAACATCAATATACTTGATCTAGACTACACATACTTTTGGATCTGGACAGGTCATTGAGTTCAGAACAAGAAGAGATATGAGAGCAATGCAGAATCCAATCAAACATTTAAACGTGTATAAGAATTGGCAACCTACCTAGAATATAGCAAGAACAGAATTCTGAGGGGATGTTTGAAAGAAGCAAATGGAATGTCAACAAAGTGTTTGCTGAGTCACATGGGAAGACATTAAAATGTCTTGAAGAGTTAGCCACTGTAAAACTGTATAGAGCATATAAAATGTATTATATATGTTGGGTTGAGGTTTGCAAAACAAGTTGTTTACTAGTTGGGACAGGACTATGGCCACACATGTGTGAGACTGTTAAGAGTGAAGTAAAAAACATGTTTGTGTGTGAAACTGAGCATAACAAAATTGAGTGATAAACACCTTCATTAAAACAACTTCTGGTATCACCTAAGGGGTAAAATACTCCTGGCAAACAACTTCTGGTTATCACCTACGAGGTAAATAACTCCCGGCAAACCACTTCTGGTTATCACCTAAGAAGTAAACAAGTCCAAGGAAAAGAGGATAAAAGCAGAACTCCAGAGCAATGCCGTGAGTGGTCCGACTGGGCGCTCCGGCTAAGACCCTCTGCGAGGTGCAAGCCGCGATACTCTGGGGCTCTCCAAAGTTCTTCCTTGCAAGGCCAGCTCACCTCAGACTGGTCATGGGCCCAGTCGCCTCACCCAGACCAGGGACCTTCTCCATCCCAATAGACTCTGGGGCTTGGCTCATTATTAAATTCTATTCTATTCTGTATAACCTTCTGTGCTTACCAGAGCATTAGCCTCTGGAGGGACATTGGCTCCCAAATAAAGCTGTGTTACTCACTCTACCTGAACCTGTGTGTCAGGACTTTGTTCCCCACTCACGTCATGAGTACCACGCAGGGACGCAGGGCCCTGTTGAGGGGTTAATGTCCCTTTGGCTTTCAGGAAAAGACTGAAATGTTAGCAACTGCCCTTACAGGCGCTCGCAACAAAAACCAACCCAAAAGAGACTCTTAATAGGAGTCAATTCTTCTCTCAAACCTAAAGCCCTCCGAGTTCTGGTGTTGTGGGCTGCTAAATTAGTCACATTTAAAGGGTATGGAAGGATATTTCCTCTTATTAAAAAAAAAAGCTCTATTAAATAAATCTGTTAGTGAAAAGTTAGTGAAAGTTAGTGAAAATCCCCTTGGAATTTAGGTCCTGCTTCATAGCTGGAAATTCCTCAACATGTACAACCTCAAATTGTTTGGGATGTTTATTTACTGGAGAAATTCATTTCCAACACAGAGAATTGACTATAGAGAGAACAAAGTAAGCCAATTCCATAATTTTAATATAATTTTATGAACTACAGAGTAGGATTTTGTAATCAATAGGATAATCTGTTGACTTGGTACCCAAAATCTTTGTGATTCTTAGCATAATCAGACAGATGATGTTAGATCTGGCAGATTCACCCTGTAGAACCAATTCAAAATTTGAACTGGGTAATTAAATTTACACTTGTGATTTTAGGTCAAAAGATATGGGCGAATTTTATTAAAGTTGGATAACACTTAAGAAAGTTTGAGATATATAACCTATGTACAATCTTATTTTATTAAATTTATTAGATTTGCTGGAATAGTTTAAAAACCAGTGAGTATTTTATTAGGAGAAATATTTGAAATTCATGAATTCAAGTTGAATGTTTAAAGGACTTTAAATATTAAATGGAACAGATTATGGAAAGGAATTTAGACTATTGAATTTAAGTAGATCAAAAAGTTCAACGGAATATTATTCAGCCCCAGAAAGAAGTGAAATTCTGATATAAGCTACAATATGGATAAAACTTGAAAACATTATACTAAGTGAAATAAGTCAGACACAAAAAGACAAATACTACATGATTTCATTTATATGAGGTACTTACGATAAGTAAATGCATAGAGACAGAAAGTAGAATAGGGGCTGGGGTGAGAGGGAGAAAGGGGGGCTATTATTTATGGATACTGACCTTCTGTTTGGGGAGATGAAAATGTTCTGGAAATGGATAGTGGTGGTAATTGCGCAACATTGTAAATATACTTAATGTCACTGAATCGCACACTTACAAGGGTTCAAATGGTTAATATTACATTATGTGTATTTTACCACAATAAAAAAGAAGAAAAAAACTCCCCAAAAAGTGATTATTAAAATTTACTAGGTTTATAAATGGAATACTAAAAGTTCTATGTAGCCCTTAGAGCTTAAGAAAAAAAAAAGGTTTTAAAAATCGTGTAACTTTAATAAATTCCATAGTGATTTGAAACCCTGAATATCTATGAATAGAGTTTTCTGTGCAGAAAAGCTTCTCTCGTGGACATCAGAAAATGTTCAGGGTCAAAGTCCTAAAGCAGCTATTTTCTCACATCGTTGTCTCAGGAGGAAAATATGGTCAATATGACACTTTGGCTTCAAGTCTAGGACTAGGAACTAAAAGTCTTTGTTTCTCTTAACTAAAAAAGAAATAGTTTTCATGTAGGTGAATAAATTGAAAATAAGATAAATATAGAACAAATGAAAAGAAAACAGTGTTTAAGTCCAAGTCGTGCACTGTCTCTACTCACAACATGTAAAAAAAAATGGTACACTTTTCCTCATTGTCAGTAGCCTTCCCGCTCAACGCAGGGTTTATCATGAAGGTCCTGATACAATCTGCCTTTTAAGTCACTACTGTTTGGTTTCTTTATGTGGAATATTAAAGGCTGATATTTACTTTATTTTATTTTATTTTTTTTTGTTATTACTTTCAGGTGTACAAAACAATGTACTAGTTAGACATTTATACTCCTCATAAAGTGGTAACTCCCCTCTCCCAATTTACTACCCCTCTGACATCGTACACAGCTGTTACAATTCCACTGACTCTATTCCCTATGCTGTACTCCACTTCCTCACTTCCTGTGTGTATATGGGATATATATATATATATATATATATATATATATAATTATAGTTGACATTCAATATTATTCATCTTCAGCTTCAGGTGTACAGTGCAGTGGTCAGGCATTTACACAGTCCATGAAGTGTTCTCCATAATAAGACAAGTGTCCATTGGACACCCTACAAAATTTTTACAACATTATTGATTATATTCCCCAAACTCTTCCCTATCCCCATAGCAATATTGTGACTACTAATTTGTACTTACTAATCCCTTTACCTTCTCCCCTATTCCCACCCCCCTCCCATCAGTTTTTTTCTCTATATCTCTGAGTCTATTTCTGTTTAGTTTGTTCATTTATTCTGTTCTTTAGATTCTACATATAAGTGAGAGCATATGGTATTTGTCTTCTCCATCTGACTCATTTCACTTAGTATAATATTCTCTAGGTCCATCCATGTCATTGCAAATGTTAAGATTTCATTCTTCTTTATGGCCGAGTAATACTCCAGTGTATAAATGTACCAGTCGTCTACCGAAGGGCATTTCAGTTGTTTCCATGTCTTAGCTACTGTGAATAGTGCAGCAATAAACATATGGGTGCATGTAGTTTTTCGAATTAGAGAGTCAGCAGCCCAAGAAATCCAGATTACCTTTTGATGCTCCAGGGCACCCAGTATAAAGCTGCATCTGAAGTCAAAGCTTTGTTTTGACTGGAAGCCTCTTCCAGGAAGTGATTCCCTATGTGCTTGCTGTTCCTTCTTCTAGGAATGCTGTCCTCCTGGCCACCCACCTCACAGGCTCCTTATGTCCTTTATCCTTTTGTCCTTCAGTGCCATCTCCTCTAAGAGACCTTTCCAGGCACACAGAGGCTCTCAAATGTCCGTGGAATGCCTGAAATGCTCTACCTCACCTTCAGTGGTAGGAGAACCCCTGCCCATTCCTACTGCAGGGTCTGTACCTCTGGGAGTCCTTTCTTGACCATGTCCTCTTGGGTCCTTCTCAGGGCCTTATGCCTCAAAGGCACTTCTCATTCTGTCCTCAAGTTATGTGGTCAACTCTCCTCCAAGCAATGGCTCAGTGACCCAGGTCCCTTCAATACTATGGCTCCATCATTTTCAACATGTGGCCTCCAAAACTTCTGTGGTTGTCTGTCTCCAATAGGTGGAAAGGGGAAGAGCATGGAGAACCAAATGTGGAAGTTATTTAGGGAACAGATGTGCCTGGGAGTGGGCACGTCTCTTCTGCTCACATTCCATGATCTAGAATTCAAGGGTACCCTTAACTGCAGGGAGGCTGGTAAATGCAGTCCTGCTCTGTGACAGGAGAAGAACAAACACATGGGTTTAGTGAATAGCTGACGAGTCTCTGACACAGGCTTGTACATCGCTATGACAGAATTTGTGAACGTGGCATTCGATGGATAAGGGCTGGGAACTGTTCCAAGTTTTGCAGTTGATTGAACGTTATGTGGCAAAGAAAGCTGTCCTCAGGATACCCATGAACTCTAATGTAGATTTTCTGTTCTTACGCTCAAAGAGGGAATGTGTGTGTGTGAGTGAGTGAGTGTGTGTGTGTGTGTGTGTGTGTGTGTGTGAGAGAGAGAGAGAGAGAGAGAGAGAGAGAGAGAGAGAGAGAGAGAGAGAGAGACTGTTTCCTTCTCTGATGAAAGACTGTGGACAAAACTGAAAGGCTACTTAGGTATAATTTAGAATTAATTTGTTTGTACCTCATACAACTTAGAAGGAGAGACAAATGCTTTTACTTTTCTCCTACTTTATTTTCATGTTGGCATCCAAATTATGTGAATACTCCCAAATACCTTACTTAGATTCCAGTTTCAGATAATGTTCCCAAAAAGAACACTAAATCATTCCCCCCCCCCCCCGGTCAATAAAGTACTTACTACAAAACACATGAAAATAAATGTTTCATATACACCTTTTATTGTTGGTTACTTGTATACCATCTTTTTTAAAGGAATTATAAAATCAGATTTCCATTAAATATCTGGCCCAAGAATACAGCTCTTGAGAATATTATGTGCCATTCTATTATCTAAAAGGGATAAACATCTGTTTTATTGTCTGGCCTTACTTTAAAATGCTTGTTTTATTGTCTGATCTTAAATTGCTTCAGTGTAACAATGTGTGTATAAGCTACATACTAGGGAGGGCAAGTTAACATTCTAAGGACTTCATGATAAATCATCACTCCAAAAGGAGTAAGGGCAAGTACATCAAAACATGTTATCTGTATCCGCCTCAGGAATCTGCTTACTTTGCGTAAGGATATTAAAAATAATTTTAATTGGTACAATAAGCACTACGTAAGAGATGGAATTGCCCGGCAAAACTCAAGAGATGCGATAGCCTGGAAAGCCAGGAGAGAAAGTTTTCAAGGAGGCAGCAGTCAACAGTGACCAGAGCCATCAATTATGATGAGGCTTGATAAGATCTAAGTGATTTTGACAATTGGAAGGTCATTTCTGGCCTTTGAAAGAGGATTTTCAGGGATAATATAGCACAGGAGGCCTGACAGCAGCAGACTAACAGTGAGTGGGAGGTGAGAAAGTGACTATAAGTCTGGACTACTTTGTAGAAGGTGAAGGGATGCAGAAGTACAAATTGGCAGTTATAAAAATAGTCATGGGCACGTAAAGTACAGCATAGGGAGTATAGTCAATAATATTATGGTCTGTCTATGGTGTCTGATGGGTACCAGACTAATCGGAGTGATTACTTTGTAAGTTAAATGAACACCTAAACACTATTTGTACACCTGAAACTAATACAATGTATGTCAACTGTAATTAAAAAAAAATATTGAAAAAAAGAAAAGTTTGGATGAGGCTGAAGAAGCATGAGAGACAGGGAAGCTAAATGGATACCAACTGGGGAGGCAGGGTAATTTCTTTTATTTTTATAATGTGACTTTATTCTTAAGCTGAAGAAAAAGATCCATTGGGAGGAAGGAACTGGGCAGGGAGAGGGGAGAAAGAGAGAAATACAGATAGGGAGAGGAGAGACAGAATAATTACCAGATGTCTGAATGTGTGGGAGAGATGGACATAAAAGCCACAAGGGCCAAAGGCAGGTTGGAGGCCTCTTTTTCTACCAGAGGAAAAAAGATAATCATGGATAAATAAAGGTAGACAGTTCCAATGGCAGGGAGACCTTGGGAACTCGTGAGACTGCATGCCCACTGGCTTTCATTTTCTTTGTGACAGTCTTCAGACAGAGTAGGAGAAGGGTGCCAGCAATCACATCACTGGGCTTCATTTCCTTGTCCCTAAAATGAGGGTCGGAAACTCTAAGACTGCAGCTTTAAGGGAACTGGAGAAGGCGCTGACTAGGAACGAGTGAGAGGATGGCAGGGCAAGGTAGCCGGCTCACATGTGACATTGTGAAGTTGCCTGAGGGCAGTGGATACAGGCAGGTGTTTCTCTCCAGTGTCAGTGGGCATCTTGGGGACAGCAGAGAAATGAGGGATCAAGGTACCTGCTGTGGGGCTGGCAGAGCTAGTACAGTGGGAGGATTGAGAAGGGTGGGAGTTGGGGTTGGGATTTGGACACTGAATTTAGAATTAAAATGGAAACACGGGACTCTGTCAGAACATTGTTACCTGCTCTTTCTGCCAGGCTCCTAAATAGCCCCACTAATAACCCAGAATAAAACCGTTGTGCAGGATCCACATAAAAACCTTGCAGCCCTTTTCTTTCTTACTGTGCATTTTGGGTGCCACGAGGGTGTGAATTTTTTGATTTGTTACCCTGTTCTCTGGCAATCACCTCTGGTTCCCACAGCTCTTATCCTCCACTGTCTACCATCTGGATGGTAGATCCTTCGTTCTTTCTTTTCTACACAGCTTAGGGCTGATGGTCACAGTGAGAACTGGCAGCTCTGACCTGTCTGAAGCAGGGGTGTAGGAGGTGAGAGGGGTGTAGGGAGGTAAGACTACACCTTCCACGAGCTAGGCAGGCATTTGTGAAGAGGCTTGCTTTAGGGGGGAGGCAATGTGTCACACTTCATCAACTATGAATCTGGAACAGAGATGTCAGGAAGTTTTGAAACAGCTGCTGATATTTACCATTTGTAAATGAATGAAGAAGAAAATGTGATGCACTTGATTGCCCTTGGAGTTAACTCTGCAGCTACAGGCGTCATCCATAGAGATCAGAGTGCCCTATGAGGTGATGGGACTTGTTCATGGGCACAGAACTAGATATTGGGAGAGTTAGGACCACCTTCATTTATATCATTTCTAACATCCAGTTGCAAGTGGAAACAGAAGTAAAACCCCTCTGGGCTGTAGGTGTTCTCTGCTTGCTAGTGTCATCTTTCTGTCAAGAGAGGCCACAGTTTGTAGCCAATGAAAATTTGCAGGTAATATAAGTGCACAAACCATTTCTATTTTATTGTGCATGAATCAGATTCCTTTCTATGGTGCAGAGAATGAGAAAGTGAAATTTTCATAAGGTGAGAGGAAAGAAATATGAGAGATAATGTAAAGACATGGGAGCATTTTCCCCACTGTGTATTTCACACAACACATATTCATTAATTTCCTATGACGTTCCAGACACTGAATCAGGTTCTGGGATACTAGGGTGGTTAAGACATGATCTCTGTCCTTTACAAGTGGGGAACACAGTTAATTAAAAAATAAGTTCAGTTCAGGTTCAGAGATGTATTTAAGGTCTAATAAGGCATGGGGAGGAGGGTGTCCTCAGAAAGACAGTTAAAGAACATATAGGACATGTAGTTAATTGAAAGGAGGAGAAAGTGTTTCATTTGGTGACTGACTAGATGTGGGAAGAGTCAGAAACAGGCCCAAGTTTCTAGCTTGTGTGAGGGGTGCTCATGCATATAGATGGAGACAGAATAGAAAAGGAAGAACTTTCTCCCCAGTCTTTGCCAGTGGAAACCCTAACCACCCTCTCAGTCTATTTGTTCATACAGTTATGCATTCAGTGTTCACTCATTATCTGTTGTACAGAGTGCCCATTATGTCAGGACATGGGCTAGGCCCTGGGGATACCATGGCTTTTAGAAATTACAATTGTGTTAAATGTTTCTAAGTAAGTGCACGATGAAAGCTTATAGCCGTTGATCACAGGTGCCCTCATCTAGTCTGTGTAGAGTGAGAGGGAACTGGTCCAATGTAGGGGAATAGTTAAGCTGAAATTGGAAGGATATCTGTAAGTTAGTGAGTCAACAGAGGGAAGAGGCCTCTGTGAAAGAGCTTGGCTTGAGGAGGTGTGAAAGGGCTTTATGGATTTAGGAACGCAGATGTGACTGGAGATGATGAAGTGGGGAGAGCAGAAAATATGGTTGTAGAGAGTCCCCAGTCAGGCTGAATTATATAATAGGAGTCCTGGTTTAGCAAGGTAGGCATTAGTCTCGGCTCCGCTCCACTGTGAGTTTAGCGCTGACTTTGGAGCTGGTTCTAGTAAAAGGCCTCTCTGTCTTGCTCCTGTGGAGAATGCCCACTTGGTTCATTGTTTTGGGTATTTGGATGTTTATGATATTCTTCTTGGGAGATTGTCTTGATAACCTACCAAAAGACTACAATCCCATCTCTGAACCATATGGCATTGTAGCTAGGATCCTATTGGGTAGGGCTTGACCCTCCCATGTGTGGGCTGGGCCTGACCCTGCAGGGCCTGACTCTTTGACAGTAGGTCTGTCCCCTGGGCCATGTTTTGCATTTGAGTTCATTCTACCTTCCAAGTCCCTCTTCTCTCTGAGATGTCTTGTCCAGGAGTCAACAAACTCAAGCTCTTGCTCTGATGTGGTACAGTGGAGGGTTTAATCCATCTCCCTATATCTTGGCCTTCAAAATGACAAATATTTCATCCAATTATGTTAAAGAGATACAGGACCTCCTCCATTTGTCAAACATAAATAGTTGTAAAAGGCATCTCACTAAGTTCTAAAGATAAGGGAGCATCATATCACCAAATTCGAAAATCGTGGGGTCTTGAAACACATTTTGCAAAATGAGTTGGTGGGTCAAGAGAATTTATTTAACAATATAAACTCAACAAACATTTCTTGATTGGATGCTCTGTGCTAGGCGTTTTTTCTAGGCTCTAGGGTGACACCAGGGTACAAAATAAAGGTTCTGCCCTCATAGATCTTCTATTCTGATGGCCAGTAATTTTGTAGCGATTTGGCAGTCATCTTGGCAAATTCGGGGAAATGCTACAAGCTCTAAATCTAAGCTGTCCTGAGGATAGTTACATGCAACTCACCAGATAGGTATCCCCCAATAAAGTACTGAGACCAGTAGAGTTTTAATGGCTTATTGGACAAATACTGTGACTCCTTTGAATGTTGACTATGATTACAAGATCACCCTTACCTGAGTCTCATGCACTTCTCCATCTTTGACTCTCATAACATTCTTCTATCCCTCCACTCCTGAATATGTGTATATTGCAAGGCTCACAAGACAAGCAACCCACTTTCTATTCTGAGCATCATCCAGGCCTCTGCTGCTTTCCCTCCTTCCCCTAGTGTCTGACCTTTGGGTCACTCTGCTTCTCTAAGTCTTCTCCGTAACATTACAAAGCTGGTAAGGGAAACTTGGAAATTAACATTCAAACTAGTGAATTTCTCTCCCATTAGCTTCTTTGGTACATTCTTAGGAGGAGATAGAGGTTATTTTTATTTCCAATTCACATCATTACTATGGTAATAGCACCTTATCTTCTTAAAAGGAGCTCATGGGCAGACAGGCAAATGTATGAACCCTCGCCTGCAGGAAGCCTCAAGGAACAGTAGAGATGTGGAATATTTTTTCCAGTAGTCGTGCTTCCTTCCACTGAAAAGTTCCCAAAAATATACTAGTGAGGGTCAGATGGTTGCATAAAGAGCTATTTTGAACTTTTCAATGTGAAATATTTAACCTACATGTGAGGGGTTCATTTTCTTCTCAAAACGAACGGTTAGGGTTTTCAATATGCATTTGTCCCACCATTCAACATGTGCAACCCAGACTGGCCTTTGTGAGCCCAAACAGACTGTGACTGGCAATCTAATATCAGAAGGAGTAACGCTAGCAACAGACCCTCTGAAAAAATATTTATATGAGTTACTACTGTTTTCTAGCATCTTTTGCCTTACCTCCGCACTTCCCTGAATTAGAACTTTTTTGTTTTTGTTTTGGAAGTCTGACAAGATAGTAACAAGCCCACAAATATATTTTCCACAGATGATTCACAAACAAGATGTTGACAGGTTTTTACAATTACAGTTCCAAGTATCCTGGTCTCCCAAAAGTGCTGATAGAGATTGATAGATTATTTTAAAAAGAAATAAAAAAATGAAACGAAGGGACATCAATAGGCTTTTTCATTAGAATGAGTAATGGAAGTATTGACCCCCACACAGCAGCACTCTTCCTTCGGTGAGCTTTTTACGTCTTTGTCATTGACCTGCAATTATGGTCATTATAAGAAATAGTGAGCAAAAGATACCAAGAAGTAACTAAGAAGGTTGGTGGCTGGAAATAAGTGTTTACTCAAGCATTTATGACCCCGTAGAAATGTCCGTCACTGGAATGTTAGTCTCCCAGAACCACTTACGCAGTGCAGAGGAGAGAAACGGGCAGCTCTTATTAATTTTTAAGACTGGCTGGCAGCTTTCAGTCCAAGAACAAGGTTTGACTTTGCATTTTGAATAATGCAGAGGTTTTTCATTAGCTAGAATAAGAATCGAAATGATGCATGACATATTGTCTGCTAGAATACTGGGGCATTACATTATAGATTTGCAGTTGCCTTTCTGAAGAAGCTTTCCAGAGGTATGCTTAGACAAATTGGAAAGCTCCCAGTATTGTTTTCTTATTTCATGTTTACATTTTGGAAAAACCATTCAACGGACAGGTCTTCTTGGCTGTGGGATGGTAATGTCATAAGCCGAGGGTAATTCCTTATTGCCCTCAAAAGCTAAGCGTTGGCACAGATTATACTAGTCTATGAGATCACTGCAGTTGGTTTCATACATTTGTTTGCTCACATCTGCCTTCTGAAGACTTTGGGACAATTTAATTACAACTGCACTTTTGATTCCTATTTCTATCAATGAAAAATGAGAAATTACCCTTGCTTGAGGACTATCAGACTAAAAGGTTTGTGATTGTTTTTCAGGGTCATCTCTCTTCCAGCAGATTTTCATGTCAGGTTGGTGGCGGGCACACTGACTTTGTTTTGAGCACCCAAGACTCTTCCTGACTTTAAGTATTATTTGAATTGATGGTAACACAGCTACTACATCCAGATGTCTCTCGGTAACTTAATGTATGGCCCAAATAACAAACACCAGAATTAAACCATTAATAGGATAGGCTGCTAGCAGCTGCTTCAATCCCAGTTTGATGGGCATTAAAATAGCTGATTCAGAGATTTCTATCAGAAACTTAAGTTAATTAAAGACACCAAAGTCAATGGAACTACGATATCTGCCAGTAGCAATACAATCCATACACACTGACATGATTCTAAAACAAGGCTGATAGAAGGTCAGAGACCGTTCACCCAATTTAGATGAGCCTTTTACTTTGCATGTCATTTTGCATTACCCAGTTTTGCTTCAAATCACAAGCCTTGAAGAAAAGTCTTTTCTCTATTTTTTCTACTAGATGAAAGAAGATTATTGATTATTCTGCTTTTTCTCACACAGGAAGGTAGGATGGAGCATTAGCATTGTTTGAGAGCCTCCAACATGAATCGATGAGGAGGAACAGAAAGAGGACTCTTTCCGTACCTACTCAAAAGTACCACAAGGGAAATCAGTTGAGATTTATCATTCAATATACCAGTTTTTTGAAGTACTTATTCACCTCCAATTCTAATACTTTCCTTTAGGTCCAAATTCCAGTTAAAATTGTTCATATTTGACCAGCTGTTTCTGGCTGTGCAGCCTGTCTTACCTGTGTCTTTGGAAGCTGTCTACTGACTTTCTGTTTATCAACTTTGTCAGATTGTGGAACTACTAGTAGAACTCACAAAAAGAGACTCTTTGAAGTTAACAGCTTAGTGGGAAGTGTTGCCATTACAAATGTACTTTTGAAATGTCAGAAACTTTCTGGCTCATCTAGCATTAAAAAAACCCAAAAACATTCCCTCAAGCAAGCATAAAAGATAAGATGCAATCTGTTTGCATGTTTTCACTGCATGATGATTTTAATCTAATATTTCTTCCCTTTGGTCAAATAAATTGAGATGAGAGCTCATTGTTAACTGGATCCCAGTTCATATGTCAAGCACTGCATCTGCTTGGTGGGAAGCACTCACCAGACCCCCTTGGAGTGGTGTTCTAGAAAGAAGTTATAATGGCTAGTTAGACACTCATTCTCATTTTGTTAAAGAGTCAACTTTACAACTCTGGCAGTAATTGCAATGACATAACCAAATCTCTGGTATGGTTGGCTGTTATTTGTTTACCTAATAACTATTATTTTTAAAATAAATTAAAATTTTCTTTGGTGTTATATGGCCCATAACAGAACTGTGCCAAGAAGTGCCTTGTACATTAGCAGGCAAGTTCTTAATAAATGCCACTCTGCAAAACCTCTTCCTACATAACTTCAGGTCATGTATGTCTTTTTCTGAGTTTTCTGTTAAAATGTGACTACTTAGCTTTTTAGCATCCCATTAATTCTTTCTCAGCAGTCTCTCTTTTTTTACATCTTGCCTTAAAGGTTGTCATTTTTAGTTCTCTCAGAGCATTTTATATAGTTCATATACATATAGATCTTCTGTAATATATTGATGTTATTGCTATTAGTCAGATTTCAAAATTCTGCAGCCAGCATACTTACAGTTGGTGATGGATAAAACAACCCTGAATTTTCTACTCAGCATAATGTTGAGATCTCTGATGAAAAGTTACTAACACATGATATGACAGCAATCCATAGGCTTCCATGTCTGTGGGCATCTTCCCACACAACTTGGATTCGGAGTTTCAATAAGTGCTATCTTATTGGTGTGAAGTTTGGTTTGTAAACGTTTGACTGTAAATTTACTATGCTGAGTTCAGTCATTTTAAATTCCAAGTAGGAATAATTTCATAGCCTTTTAATGATTTCTTTTGGAAGCTATATGTCATCCAAAATCAACCCACAGGGAGATATAACAATACTTACAGGTGTCCTCTTCTTCCATGAAAATACTGATCACATAACAGGCATACACAAAACCGACCAACTGCAAAGGAGAAAAAACAAACAATGTATCTTAAGAATTTATGCCAAATGTCCATAATTGAAGAGTCTATATAATTCAATAGATAAAAAATTTATAGTAGTAACCTCTATGAATTTGTACTAGGAAAAAAACTTGTTTTTAAATAATAGCCATGATTTTAAAGGGGCTTTTAATTTCTACTGAGCTTTAGTAGTGTTCTAAAAAATGTATACATGAATGGGAAATAAAAACCCCAATTCTATATATTTCATTTAGATTTTGATTTGGATTTACATTATATATATATATATATATATATATATATATATATATATATATATATATACACATATATATATTTTTATAGGTCTTATATTTAAAAATCACCACGGATTATTCATAACATATATTTTTAAGTTTGACTATTTATAGAGCAATTTGTAGCAGCACTCCTTATTACTACAACTAATTTAATGTTTAATAACCACAAAAGGAATCAAAATATGTTAATTATAATTAAATACCAATTATCTACTTAATTACTTAAAATGCACAGAGAATATCAATTCTATTTAAATACTAAATTGTTTTGTTGATTATGTCATAAGAAAAATCTATTAACTTTCAGGTATTCATCATAAAATAAAATAGAAAATATCATTTATACTTTGGATACTAGTGGTTAAAAGAATAAACATAGATGTCAGAGTGTACACTTTCTAGCTTTTCATATTGCTTTTTTCCCTTATTATACTGAGAAGACAATTTTTATTCTTTAGAGCCAGAGACACTGAAATTCTTGGAGGACAAAATTGTCATTGAATCTAGTTTGGGCTAAAATTACTCTGAAAAGTACTTTGATGAAAAAGAGTTACCTCAATAGCTGTTATATAGTCTGTCTTCTTGCTTTTCTCTCCATTGTTAAAGTCTGTCTCCCCCTCTTTCTGTATAAAATAACATTTGGGAAGGAAACTTTTCTGATAGTTGCAGTGTCGAAGGCTGAATGCAGAGAACAATACAGCTGGTGTTTATGACTGCCCAGGTAGATGAGGACTCTGAACTCATTATCCACATTTACAGTCTAGATAAAGGTCGAAAAGTCCCTCAGAGGATGAGAGCTGAGAGAGACGGACTTATATAGAGGATGTTGCCAGAGAGCAAAAGGGTCTGTCATGCGGGGTCTCTGGTCCCGCTCCCTGCACAAGAATGCAGGACATGGTGAGGCCAAAAAGGAACACCCATGGAGTCATGGATAGGGGGTTCATACCACTATATTCTTGCTGGCAGCTGGGTTGGAGACACAGGAAGCAGGATCCACACGATCCACAACCTGCCATCTGCTTCTCTGCCAACCAACCAACCCCACTTGCTAGCTGCAATCCGCCGTCCACTTCTCTGCCTGCTAACCAGCCAACCAACCAACCTCCTAGCATAGCCACCGCAATTATATTAGTGACTAATGGCTAACTGGTTACAGCTGATGGCCACCCAGCCACAGTGGATGGCCATCTGATTACAGCTGATGGCCATCTAATAACTGAGCCAGCACCTTTCCATGTGAGGCTGAGAGCCTGGAAAGTGCTCTCTGGGACTGCCCCACAGGTCCTCTCACCCCACTGGGCATCTGTCTTCATCTCAAACCAAATGAGCGAGTACTTCAGGGAACCACAAACATGGTGTGGAGACAGAGCCAAGAGTGCAGTTTCCAGGTTCTTGCCCTCACGTGGAAAGGTGCTCACTCGGGTAGTAAATGGCCATCAACTGTGATTGCATGGCCATCATCTGTGGCTAGTTGGCCGTCAGCTGTAACCAGTGAGCCATTGGCCACTAATATAACTGCTGTGGCTATGCTAGCAGGAAAATGGGGGCTAGCAAGAAAAATGGGGGCTAGCAAGCAGATGGTGGCTGAGCTAGCAAAAGCGGATTGCAGTTAGCATGGTGGATTGTAGCTAGCAAGTGAGGTTGGTTGGCAGAGAGAAGTGGACAGCAGGTTGCGGATAGTGTGGTTCCTGCTTCCTGTGTCTCCAACCCAGCCACCAGCGAGACTATAGTGGTATGACTCCCCTATCTATGGCTTCGTGGGTCCTCCTTTTTGGCCTCACCATGTCCTGTGTTCTTATGTGGGGAGCGGGACCAGAGACCCCACATGACACCCTGCATGACACATAGGGAGTTTGACATGGTTCTTGTAATTTGGGAACACAGGTACTTGGCACCTAAATCACACTTGGAAAAGTCAAAAGGTGAGGGACTGTGGCTAAACGAGCTTTTGGGGACAGAGTGTGAAGAGGCAGGGCTGGGCGGGTGTGGCAACACACGTGTATGTGTGTCCTTAGTCTAGAAGCCTTTTGGAGACAGACAGCTGGTGGTGCTGTTCTGGAGTTGGGCCCCACTCAGAGGACTTCCTGCCAAGGACAGATGATCTCAGAAGAATGATGCTGGTGCATAGAAGATGAGTAGGAGTGTTAAGTGGCCAGCAGAGAGGCTGAACATTTAGAGAAACAGGAAGAATCCTAAAGGAGGGCTGATGAACCCACAAAAGTACCCACAAAAGGAAGAATCTCATTTGGAATCTGTTACACCCAGAGAGCACCTCCTGCTAGATTACAACAGCCATGTAAGACCTTGTTCCTCCTCTCTTCTCCCATGAGTCCTCCTTCCACTTCATCCTTCGAATAACACGTAAGAGCAGCTGGTAAGTGCAGAGAGAAGTGGAGTGAGAAGAGAAGGCAGCTGTGGGTCGCTTCCTCATTGCAGATCTGCAACTTGAAATCAGACCCAAGCTAAGGAGCAGAATCTAAGTAGATGAGAGTTTGCACTGGCCTGGGATTCATTTATTTATTTTTTAATAATACAGGTAACATTGATATGTAATATTGTATAAGTTTCAGTGTACAACATTATAACTTGACATCTGTATACACTACAAAGTGATCATCACCAAAATTCTAGTCTCCATTCATCACTGTGCAGTCGACCCCTTTCACCCATTCCTCCCTCCTCAGAATGCTCTTTTCCTCTGGTAACCACCAATATGTTCTCTGTATCTATGAGTTTGTTTTTGTTTTGTTTGTTTTGT
Organism: Rhinolophus sinicus; assembly: GCF_036562045.2. Classification (NCBI taxonomy): domain Eukaryota; kingdom Metazoa; phylum Chordata; class Mammalia; order Chiroptera; family Rhinolophidae; genus Rhinolophus; species Rhinolophus sinicus. The sequence continues at coordinate 15,942,886 of NC_133763.1, forward strand.
ATTTTTAGATTCCACATATGAGTAAAATCATATGATATTTGTCTTTCTCTGTCTGGCTTATTTCACTTAGCATAATACTCTTGCAGTCCATCCATGTTGACACAAATGGCAAGATTTCATTCTTTTTTATGGCTGAGTAGTATTCCATTGTGTGTGTGTGTGTATATACAGAAGTTGTTACATATATATATACCACAATGTCTTTATCCATTCATCCATGGATGGACACTTAGGTTGTTTCTATATCTTGGTTATTATAAATAATGCTACAATGAACATGGAGGTGCACATATCTTTTTGAATTAGTGTCATTATATTCTTTGGATAAATACTCAGAATTGGAATAACTGGATGATGTCATAGTTCTTACTTTTTTGAGGAATCTCCATATTGTTTTCCACAGTGGCTGTACCAACTTACACTTCCACCAACAGCATATGAGGTTTCCTTTTCTCCATATTCTTTGCAACATTTTTTACATTTTATCTTTTTGATATTATGGGCTAGGCTTTCTAATATCTATGAGGGACCAAAAAAGCTAAAAATTCTGCCTGAAATGTGACCCAAAAGGTGAGACAGACCAAGACCACAAAGTGTACTTGAAGGGGCAGTGGGAGGAAGAATGAAATGCCTTTTAACTGTATTGTACAAGTCCAGCGCATTCAATAAACCAGTTACATACAGAAGAAAGAAATGTTCTTTTGTTGCTTTTGGTTTATATACCACATATCAGTGAAATCACATGGTTCTCTGCTTTTTCAGTCTGACTTATTTCGCTCAGCATTACACTCTCAAGATCCATCCATGTTGTCACAAATGTTCCTATATCATCTTTTACCGCCGAATAGTATTCCATTGTGTATATATACCACAACTTCTTTATCCATTCATCTATCGAAGGAGATGACGGTAAGGGGGATCGAATATATGGTGATAGAAGGAGAACTGACTCTGGGTGATGAACACACAATGGGATTTATAGATGATGTAATACAGAATTGTACACCTGAAATCTATGTAATTTTACTAACAATTGTCACCCCAATAAATTTAATAAAAATAAATAAATAAATAAATGGCCTATGATCCTATTATTAAAAACTTCCTAATGGATTTTCTTCCAGCCCTTTTTCTCATAGTTGTTATATACCTTATTTATATTCTTATGACTCATGTCAATACTGTGCATTAACTTAATTATTAACTACATACATTTGCATAATTTAAACATACTGTAATGTATTTAAGCAATCTATTATTGAACACTATTTTCAAAGTTTCATATTATAGATACTGTTATGATGAATATTAATGCTTTTTCTATATTTTGGGCTATCTGATTCCCAAATGAGTTATAAATATTTTTACACATTGTTAAATTGCTTTTCCAAATGTTTATATAATCTTTTATCCTACTATAACAGTGAATGACAATGCTTATTTTATCATAACACTTCGTAGCATAGGATTTTTTTATTTTAAAAAATGTGTCAATATAATAGACAAAATAGCTTCTCTTCATTGTTTAATTTGCAATGTTTTATTTCATCTAAAACAATTTCGTATTTTATTAGCCATTTATATTTTTTCTTTTCCAAATTATTTGCAGAAGTCCTTTACCCATTTATTAACTCGATGCTGTTTTCATTAATTTGTATGAAATCTTGTGGGGTATATATATACACTAAGATTTTGCTATATTTATTGAAATGTTTTTCTTTATGTCAGCAAGTGATATTGGTGGCTTCATAACTGGGGGATGTTTCCTTAGTAAACCATATATTAGAAGACCTCTGCCAACAAATAACTTTCTAGTTAGATGTGTGTGCGTGTGTGTGTGTTTGTGTGTTTAACTCGAGAACTTTCTTGTATTAATTTTCAATTATTGCTGTAACAAATTACTACAACTGTATAGGTGAAAACAATACAAATTTATTATCTTACAGTTCTGGAGGTGACAAGTCAGAAATGGATTTCTTTGGGATAACATTAAGGTGTCAGCAAGGCTGCACTCCTGGAATATCTGGCAAAATCTGTTTCCTTGCCTATTTCAATTTCTACAGGATGCCTTCATTCATTTGCTTATGACCCCATTTTTCATATCCCAAGCCAGCAACCTAGAACTGAGTCCTTATGCTGCCATGTCCCTGGTTCTCCGCCTTCCACCATCCGGTTCCACTTTGAAGGACCCTTATGATTACACTGGACCTTCCTGGATAATCCAGGATAATCTCCTTATTTTACGGTCACCTGATTAGCAACCTTAATTCATTCCTTTTTGGAGATTAAGATATGGATATCTTTGAGGGACCATTATTCTGCCTATCACATCTGTGAACTTGTGTTTTCGGTTCTTGGTAGATTCTCTGCACAATTTAGGCCAGAGTGGAGAAGGAGAAGTGATACTGAGGAAATTATTTAAGTTTTAATATATGAAGTAAAATCATAGCATCCTAATTAAAAAAAAAATTACTTGAAAGGAATCTTTGAGAAGTCAATTTGCATATCAATCCATTGCTCTCAGGAAATGCCATATTGGAGAGAAAACAACTATCATCAATTTGCTGTTTGTACATCTAGTCTATGTTTTTACACCTTTACTATAAATATATATCTACAAGCTGAACATAATTCTTTTAAATAGTACATATTTCAAATAGTTTCCTTGACAATTTAAACTTTGAGGGTATTGTCTTTTCCCTTTGATTAGATCATCATTGGTTATTTTGTATTGAGGCTGACACAGAGTTTATATGAGGAAGAGGGTACATGTCAGCTGTACTATTTAAGAATTTTTTTCCATGCATGTGTCCATAATTGATTTTATCTTCAACCCATGGATTCTTTTAGGGGAAGTTTTAAGACACATGACCATTTTGTGAGCATTAATGTTCTTAAAAATAAGCAATGTTCTTAACCCAGCAGACAAAGATTGTAATTCATCGTAATACAGTCAACATGCGTCTCACCATTAATCCCATCATACAGGGGAGCTCGTGTTTCCTCATAGGACATTTCTACTACCTCAGTAACACAAGCAACTTTCTCACATATAGTCCTAGAGTCCTAGTGAGCCTACCAGTGCTAAACCACATGCTAGATATCGGTAAAGGCCATTTTCTTAGGTTTTTAGATAAAGATAAATAGACACAGAAGTAATAATTTCTCCTTACGCTCCCATGGATTGTCTAGTTCACTCCTTTTAGTACATGTGTTCCATTTTGGATATTTTATGTACCTCTTTGCATGCATATGCCCTACTTTGGAGAACTTACTTTGAAGATGACCCTTTTGCTTGAAGAACAGTTCAGTGAATTCAGGTAACATGAGTTCTAGTAACAGAGAAAAAATCAGCTATCTCTTGAATCCTAAAGAGCTAGAGACCAAGTGACAATAAAACAGATCAAGATCCAGTGTGACTTGAGATGACTGATACTATGGGTCTCTTCCAGTTGCTTTGCAAGGAGAAGGGTAGTAACAGAATGAATCATGTAATAGAAAAAATTCTGAACTAGTCTTGTTACTTTGGTTACAGACTGAAATTTAGATGCTACATTCATTGTTTATTTTATCTTGGAAGTTGCTTATTGAATAGTAAACCCACAGTTGTTTGATAGCTTTTGTATCCCAGTAATTTTTCTTCCACAGAAAAGTCAGGTAAGTAAAATCTTATAAATCATTATTTTTATTTGTATAGGTAAGATGTAAGTAAAGATAAATCAAATATTTTGATTGAGTGCTATAGGACTTTTCTAGTATAAAGCTAAGTCCTTCATGATAGCTCAATACTCCAATGAATATTATTTGTTTGACTTTCTTAATAGACTATATACTTCTTTAGAAAAAATATAACTTTATCTACATTTTTATGTTGATTTAAAGTAAGACAAATTATTATTTTGTCTTCATTGATATCTTTTGAGATGACAGTGATAGCTAAAGTATATATTAGCATATTATTAGCCTCTTTGACAGGGGACATATTTTGGTGTCTTCTAACATTAGCTCATTCCATTTGGCATGCTGGGTCCATCAGCATTTACTGGTTGGTTCATTGGCATTTACTGGAAGAAAGCCCAGAGGATTGATGGGAAGGCCCCTTGAGAGCAAACTCAGTGAACTTAATGCTGAAACACTGTTTTCACATATCCATATGTAGTTAATTTGATGGGGTTGATAAAAAAATTCCATCACGATAAAAAAATTTTGACCTAAAACTAAATCTACCCTCTAACCTCTGGTTTTCCTTCCAGATGTTATGAGGACTGAAAAATATTAATTGCTAATGGCTGTACCATAAATTGCGTAGTTACTTATTTATACATTTAATATACAAATCTAAGCACCCTCTAAGAAATATTTATAATAGAAAATAAAGTTTTACTTTTTTTTTTTTTAAGGAAACTTCTTAATAATGCCAATGCAAATTCCCTGCTAGGCTAAAAAAAAAGCGGTTGACCAGCTGGCTATACTGAAAAAAACAAATGCAAGTTAGATAGTTCTGATTTCATCATTTGAGTAAGTGCAGTTGGAATTTTGGGAGAGGTCTAGGGTTAGGATGAGAAATTGAACAAGTTAGAAGGAATGTATAAGAAGATGATCACAGATGTACTTTTATAAAGGCAAATGAGAGCAAGCTTATTGAAATACTTGTTTTAGAAATACGTTTTTACTTAAGTTATTTTGTATGTCTTCCCTTGTAGGCGTATTCTAAAGATTTTGGGTTACTATGTTTTCTGAAAAGATTCATTGCCTATGTACTGAAGAGAACTGGTCAGTATATTTCTTTCTTCTCCTTTTCCAAACGAGTCTTTTGAGTGACAGAAAGTAAGATCATGTTCTTAATTATAATGACAGCACATTTTCCTTCCCTATTTAGTGAATTTTTTTTTTCCTAACGAAATGTGAGAACACCAACTTTTACAAGAACACAGCAATGTATAGCAACGTAAAATTTGTCAAATCCAATTGTTCACTAATGGACTTTAGTAGTATCTTGATAGATGACAAGAAAGGAATATTGGCTAGGTAATTGAAATACACGGTACCATTAGCTGGAAACAGTAAGATAAAGACATGCCATACCAGAAATATTAGATCATTCTCCAGGTCCTCAAACAGAATTTGCCAGCCATAATCTCGATCTTATAACAAATGAACTAATTAAAATGTATCCTTTTACTTTTGCTTTATTGATGGGTACACTAATAAAATATTTATCCTAAAATTACTTTTGCTATTGTGATTAACCAAACTGCTGTTATTATTAATTAATAATGTTATTCTCATGAGAACCTGTTTAGGCATCTTCTTAATCACCAATTAGTAGATGGTTGACTGTTGTGTTGTGTTCTTAGTTTCCTAGAATCTGAGTTGAAATAGTCCCTGTGGCTTTCTGTTAATCTCCAGGAAATGTAATATAATGCATTCTCGCCAATAGCAAACCACACAAAATAAAAAATAACATCAGGATAATAATCCCAATTATTTCTGCTTTTAATAAAGTTTTGAAAGAGTCATTTATTTTAAAGACAGTTTTTCCCTCTTCCATTAAAACCACTCATCTTCACAGTCACATTTAAATGATATTTTCCTGTGTCTTGTAAACTCTGACTGCAAAAATACCATCTTTTTTATACATTAAGTGAATGCAAATGACAGAAGACTAGAATCCAACACCACCTTTTGATTAGTTTTTGCAAGTAGGATTTGTATATGAGATCGATTTGTGTTGGCCAGCAGGCCTGTGTAAGGATCGATAGGATTAAATTTCACACATGCAGATACTAGGACAGAACCACTGGTTGTGTGTCCTGCTAACTGTGGGTTTTAGTACGAATGAATCAAAGAAATGAGTTATTTCTCAAAGCATGAGTGTCTTCAAGGATCACTTTAAGGTGAAATAGAGGATGACAAAAGCTCATCTAGGGAACTCAGAAAGGAGAGCTCATTCACACCTAACTTTATGGGGAGAGAATTGCTGAGCTTGAGGAAAGCCAAAAGGATCCTTAAAGGAAAAATAACTCCCCATCTAGTACCCTAAATTTCCCAGCATTCACAACTTTTAAACCCTGAAGCTTATGAGAACCCATAGGAATGACAGAAGTTTCTCTATTTAACATACAGGTTGTAAAATGCTGTTTGTTAGTCGATTTTTCCTCAAATCCAAAACGATTCTATAAAAAGTCTTGGCCAAAGCCACTTATAGAAAGCAGGCAGAGGCTGACATGCTTCACTCTGTATAGAACTTTATCCCTATGAAAACCATTAATTTGAACACTTGTGAGTAGGAAGCTTCTGTAGGTAATTTATTTGAGTTAAAGTTACTTACAGATGAAAGCATAGCTACCTCATGTCAAGAATTGTGCAGGGTTTGGGATTTTTACTTGTACCAGTTAACAGGTAAACTTCTTGCTATTTAGTTGACACTGGGGAGAAATGAAGGACTTTATAACTTACAGCACAGTGTTTAGCTTGAATTTCATATCTCTTTGCTGTATTCCCCCATGGCCATGGGGGCCATGATGGACCTCTGCACACACAGTGCGAGTGACCTTGAGCTACTTTCATCAGAAGGGAAAGCAAGCCTACTCTGTCAGAGGTGGGATGGGGAAGAAATTACCTCATCCCTAAAGGTTGTTTGCTGTAAAGGTGACCCTGAAAAATTGCTCAGGTAAAGAGCACTTACACATTTGGAAGTTATCAGTGTATCTATCAGTGCTATTTAAAGCCACACGACTGGATTAGATCATTAAGGAAGTGAGTGAAGTCAGAGAAGTTCTGGAACATGATGACACTTGGGGGGTGGAGAGAAGTCAAGAAACCAGCAAAAGAGACTGAAAAGGACTGACGAGAGTTATCGTGATACAAGAAAGTGAGGGCAATCAGATGGGTCGAAGGCCTCTGACAGGTCAAGGGCACTGACCCCTTGATTGGGTAATTTGGAAGTCATGGGGTTGTTTTGGTGGAGGGTGGGGCAAAATCTCATCAAAGTGGGTTCAAGAGAAAATAAGATGTCAACAATTCTTTCAAGGAGCTTTGCAGAAAAGGAGGGTAGAGAAAGGGTTGGTGTCTGGAGGAAGATATGAGATAAATGAGGTTTTTTTGGTTTGTTTTTGTTCTTGTTTTTGTTTTAGGGTGGGCATTATTACAATATGTTTGTGTTCCCATGGGAATAAACTCTTCCTTAAGCCATGATGCACAATTTGCAGTAACGGAGAACAAATTTTGCCTGTCCAAGAACATATGAAGTTTTTATCTACTCCCAAGCCTTCTATAATCCTGCCTCAACCTGGCTTTCAGGCTTATTCTCCACATTCTCTGCCATGAGCCTGTGCTCCAACTCCCTGGGCACCTCATTCTTTGTTTGTCCAAGACCCGCTCACCCGTTCTCACATCTCTGCTTGCACAAACCCTCTCATCCCTTAAGCCCTGTTGTAAATTTCAGTTCCTTTGACCTCTCCAGTGGAGACACCTCTGGTCTGAACTGTCTCAGCACTTTGTTCTTATATCTCTAATGGCAGTTCCCAGTATAGCTTCGTATTATAGCTATGTGTGCATTTGTTCTCTTCCCAGTAGGTCCTGAAGGCAGAAACCCTCCGAGAGAGCAAATAGAAAGACCACATCCTCTGAGAGTCCTGCCCTTGTTCCTTCAGGAAGAGGATCTGCTCCTTCCACAACGTTGGCACAGCCTCATACTCCTTGATTAGGGCACATTTCACACGATCATACCCATTTATTTGTACCTCTGTCTCCACCGCCAGCCTCTTTCAAGGTGAGAATTTTTTCTCAACTCAGATTTGCATTTCTGACACTCAGCATTTTGTCTGGTACAAAGAAGGTACTCATTAAATGTTTTTAAATGAATAAGTGATGAGACGCATTGTATTTCAAAGCGAAGTGTGGGAGGGAAACCAGTATGGCTGGAATAATGTGGATGGATTTCAGAATTCCAGCATTTAGCAACCTTGAAATTCCTGCATGGGTCACCGTTTCACTCAGTCAAAGCCAAAGTCAGCTCTGTTGGCGTGCAGCAGTAGCTATTGTCTTGATTTGATAAGCTTGATAGATATTTCTGCTTTGCTCTGATACTCTCTGGGTCATGCAATAAACATGAGAATAAGCCAGTGATTGTACCATCTTAGTCAGATGGAGGCAACATAAACATGTAGAAGGAAAAGGGATGTTAGGCTATTTTCACTTATGAGTTAACTATTGGTTGGTTTATGTGAAACCAACATTTGATGTACATTAAAACCAGCTACATGTATACCTGAACCCACGCTGTTTCCTTCGCAGGAGAGAGGAGAAATACAAGGTATGATAAAAAAAAAAATACAGTGAACATTTAAATTAAAAAAAAAATTATTACAGTAAAAGACACATTGCCATTAATCCCCTTCACAAGATTCCCCCTCGCTGCAAACACACTTGTCCCATCATTCTTGCCACTTTCTGAAGCAGTTCTGGAAGTCCTCTTTCGTGAGTGTCTAAGTTGTGCTGTTATGGCTGCTTCGATGTCCTGAATCGATTCAAAACATTTTCCTTTCAGGGTCATTTTGACCTTGAAGAAGAGCCAGAAGTTGATTGGTGCTAGATCCGGTGAATACGGTGGATGAGGATGCATTGTAATGTTTTTATTTAACAGAAATTGCTGTACCAGCAGTGAAGTGTGACACGAAGCGTTGTCATGATGGAGGATAAAGTAAAGACACTCATGAAAGAGGACTTCCAGAACTGCTTCAGAAAGTGGCAAGAACGATGGGATAAGTGTGTTCGAAGCTAGGGGGAATATTTTGAGGGGTTTTAATGGCAATGTGTCTTTTACTGTAATATGTATATTTTTAATTTAAACATTCACCGTATTTTTTTTTATCACACCTCATAGTATGATGAAGTCAGAATCTTTTCAGCCACTTTATTGAAGTGATACAGCGGTTTTCATAAGGAATGACAGCCTTTCCAATTCTCACAGCCAGCCTGAATTTAGCATGGCCTCTTGTCATGTCAGGATGACAGACAGCAAAATGTCCAGACACATAACACGTGGTTACTAATTTGGGAATCTCTGACTCCCTTTTCTAGAAGGGGTGGAGGTGAAGCTTTGTGCAATGGTTCACCGTCCATTTTGGATTGGACAGCAGGCATATCTTTTTCCTTTCTGGGAAGTTATTGAAAAACTCAGATTGAAGAACAGACAGCAGGCGTACAGTGTCCTCTCACGGTGCTGTGTGGACACATTTCTTTCTCTATGGCTCTCAGGAGGGCCTTTTCGTGCAACTGTCACCCATGCCCATCTGCTGCTTTTTACGTGCCCAGCAGAACAGAAGTCTAGGATCTTAGGAGTCTCAGGGGAAGAAGTCCTGGGAGGAACTGGCTGTTTGTTTATGTGGATCACTCTGGGAAGAACGTGAATCCTATTAAGCCCTAACCTATTTGTTTTTAATCAAGCTGCTCATACTTTTCCTTCAGGAATCCAGAATTAGAGTTATGTCTGTTTATGGAAGTGTCCTATGCCAAGTGAAGCCTGAAATTATTTGAAGACATTTGGTTCAATCTTCTAAGGGTCCCACTGGCACCCTGGGCTCCAAATGCATCAATGAATGTAGAAATAAGTTGTTTTCTCCACGATGACCATAAAAAATGCAGAAGAGCAACAGCAACACATTTAGTCAGGCTTTGGGATTTATTGCCCTTCCGTGTGTGGGTAGCACTTGCATAGATAGTCGAAACGGAAAACAAATGGTTTGCTGGCTTCTATGCAGGAAGATAAGCATTTCAATGATGTGCTTTTGTGATGCAGACACTCTGTACAAGCCAGCTCAGCAATATCACAGAGGACTCACAAAGAGCATTGTTCTCAGATAACACATTTCTGGTGGCAACTTGTGGAGGAACAAGCGCATTGTTCCCAAATAAATAAATAAAGGTGCCTATTTAAGTAGATCATTTCATCTCGGACTTTTTCTAAGAGTCCACCACCAAATTCAGTAATTCTTCACTGGTATCATGTGAATAGTTTAGTAGGGTCTTAGTACCTGAGTGTTACTGGTCACTTGAAGAAAAACGTTTCTATTAAGGAAAATTTCATCTGCCTTTTACGTATTTTACAATCCGGAATGTAAACTAAAACAGAATTTGTAAATGTGTGAAATTAACATTAACATAGCTTGGGGACAAAGGCTGTTTGGTGATAGTGTCCGAATATGATGGGTAAGGTCCTAGGTGAGCATACGAGTACATGTCTTTGTGGTTATGGGGACTTATAAATAAGCCAATTTACATTGAACTCTGCCTCTTCCATACCAAACCCTTTAAATGGAGTCAGGCCCAGGAAACTGGAGCAAAATCTGGGCTTAGCGGGGAGCCCTCTCCATTCAGACTGGCCTCAGACTTGCTTGTTTGCTTTCTGTGCTCTGTTCCCATCTTAAGCGGTTGACTTCATTCTCTGGCAGCTCATACCCCTTGTTCGTGTGGCTCATTTTGAATCTGCTCTCTGGCTTACTATAGCATATTGACTTTTCTTGTGCCCTTCCATGTTGGGCACCATCAGTATCTCAGGAGAGGCATTACTGACAATACACCCACAAATCCAGCTTTCCACTAGACCATACAACCCATTAGTGGGATGTTCATCTCCAAATTTCCTGTGTTAGAACTGAGATCTCCAAAGCACCCATTGGAAGGCGGTGGATGGCAGAGCAGCCACGCTCCAAAGCCCATGCTTAGGCAGTTAGGTACTGCCCCATCACCATGCAGTCCACATGCCTATCCACTGCCCGTCTGCTTGCCACTGAAGAGCTGGCTCAGCCAGTATTAGAGCTATTGAGGGGACATTTACAAATGGCAATGTCTGGAGTGCTAACCATTGTGGACACTGCTCCTGCCTTCCAGTGAGTCATGTAATTTCAGTGGACTGCTCAGCCCCTTGTTGCAGATGGAGTTGTATGTGGATATACAGAGTTTGTAGATCTCAAGAGAACCCAAAAGAAAGACAGGCATTCCTCTGCTCATATATGTCTGTGGAATTTGAGGGGAGATATTTTACAATATGGAAGTCTGCTTCTCTGTGATTAAATGGGGGTTTCACAGGCTTATTAATTTGTTTGAAGGACACATTTGACAGCCCCACCTAGTGAAATATGGCAGAGGTTATGATCTCCCTGGGTGAATTAGCAGATGGAGTCAATTCCACCTAATTCCATCGCCCTGAACAGGAGTCAGAATGAGACTGATGATGCTGTGGCCCAGTCCTGAGAGGTCCCCAGGGAATTCTGTGTGAGAAGCTGGCTACAGTAAGGAGGTGTACCAGTCTTTGTAACTAACAGACCTTTGAGTGAAGCCAGATGCAGAGCCTAGGACCTGCCCATATTTCATGACAGCTGTAGCAGATCACTGACTCTCCACTTAGGGCTGAGGGTGGGGGACAATCTCACATGGTGGATGACTTGACCTCCACTGAAGGTCAAGGTGAAATAAATGCTGAGCCCTGCCATTTTGCCTGTGTGGTGCTCCTCCATGCATCTTGGTTCTGAGCCTCTTTATTTCTTCTCTCCTGACTGCTGGACCAACTTCACCTTGGTCCCAGGACCAATGATGTTCCAGCAGCAGGAATTCAAGGAGTTCCATCTAACACTTGGGGAATCTCGTGAGGCCATTCTTGCCGCGAGTGTTGCTCTAATGTATCCAGGTCTCAGGATGGGTTTCAGCCTTGTTCTTGGGATCCAGTGCTTACCTTACAGTTAATGGTCATGGTGGTCAACAGTCTAGCATCGTGGTTAGAGAGATCGCAGTTCAAATTTTGGCTTTGCCACCCCTGTCTGAGAGACCTTGGGAAAGATATTTAACCACCTGAGCCTCAGTTTCCTCATCTGTAAAATGTGGATAATGATCATATGATTTCATTTATTATTGTGAGGATTACTGAGATAATGGATCCCTAGTGCTTAGCACAGGCCTTAGCTGGACACTATTCTGGCACCATATATCCACCAATTCCTTTAGTCTTTATAGCTTTAAGAGCTAAGTTCTATAATTAACTCCATTCTATGGGTGAGAAATTGAAGCATAGAGGTTAATTAACTTGTCCCTAAATCACTTAGGTTGGAAGGGAAACTCTGTCTCTTTAGTCCATGATGTTAACCCATCTCCTTATCGCCACTCTATATGCTTCTGCAACCCAAAGCTGTATTTACTTAGCAAAGTATTAATAGTTACAAACTCCTATACAGTATAATCCCCCAGAAGATGGTATAATTTTTCATAGTAATCTTTACATAGAATTAAGTGCGATCCACTGAACATATTATTTACCACATACTGTACACTTTTTAAAATGATGGCTTAAAATTTTAAATGCAGGAGAAGTACAAAATGAGAGTCAAAAGCTTAAAATAGTTCCAGAATGCATGTATCTAATAACCTGGAGTTTTTAGACTTTACCTTTGATTTTACTGGATACTTTTTCAAAGCAACGGGCAACAACCATCATTATTCTTATACTATGTTGAAATCAATAGAAAGAAAGAGTTTTTCACTAATGATACCCGTTTTCTTATTGCCCAAACTGAGAGTTCCTTTTCTAAAATGGCTTTGAAATGATGCCAGAATTATATGGCTATGATATTTCCTTTCCAATACTAGTGCCTGTCTGGATGCAGACAAAGTCATTATTACTGGAGTTTAATTGATTGCTAAAGGCTTTGTTGACATCCAGGTGTGCCATATATTTGGATCTAAGCAGTCCAATAACCGTGACCAAAAATGAAGTGAGGTTAATTCACTATGACTTACTCTCAGAGACTCTATGTTTGACCTCCAGGGCTTCTATCATCTTTGTTACTTAGAGGCCTTAACAATGTGTTTAATGACTGATTCCATTTTGGGGTGGTGGAGGGGATGGTGTTAAGTTTTCTGCTCTATAACTTGTAGAATTTCAGTTTTGGGAAAAATGGGACAGTTGCCCAGGTCCAAGAAAGAAACTTGAAAAACCACTCTGGTAACAATATGGGTTCTCTACCATTGATGAAAGCCAGCTGTGTGTTTCAGGGGAGCTGGGGATGAGCTCTGGGTTGTACAAGCCACAGTTAAGCTGTTACAATCTAAATATCTCAAATAGAGCCACATACTCTCGGTGCGGGTCAGTGCAGCTGGCTGAGGGTTCTCATAGGAGCAGCTATGGTAACATGGTGCCAGAGCTGGCTCTCAGCAACCTTGGTTGTCCCAAGCTGGACCTTTCAGGTAGACATCTTAGGCCCAGTTGCCAACCTCCACCAAAGTGAAGAATGTTTACATGTAACTAAATTCCAGAAAGGGACTCCAGAAGGAATGTGGGGGTTGGAGCCTTACTCAAAAGGATATTTAGGCTGGATAAGGATGGTGAGACTAAAAAAACTGCTTTTTAATTAATATTTTTTGGGGGGTGGGTTAAAAAATTTTACTTCAGGAACCAGTGAAGTTTATAGACATCTTAAAGATCTACGTATACTGTAATTTAAAACATCTCGAAGACATACTTTACCCACACAAATTCTAAATAAAAAATATGTTATATTTTATGTAGTATGAGTGAAAATAAGTGGCACCTCTGCTTCTATTTTGGGTGTTTAAAAATGGGAATAGTTGACAATAGGTCTGACTATTGGTTTCCTGTTTCTGTTCTACTTTATCGGTTATCAGACCTAAACTTCTGCTGCCTGGACAACCCCGGAGGAAGGCATTAGGGTTGCTTCAGTGTTGTTTAGAGCTGGGTCTCCGTATTCTGCCCTGAAAGGTAGAAACTGTGTGGGAAGAAGCTTTGTTGCCATGTAAATGCAGTGGGAGAGAATGGCGTTCAATGAACTTTAAAAATATGGCGCCTTGAAATGGCATTCAAGGTCCCCCAAGGCTATCTCCCTCAGAATCACCAACAGAAAGTATCTGTTCCCTACCGAGTTTGATAATTTTCTCCTTTTCTACTTGGTGCGAGCTGAGTTGAGAGAATACTAATTATAGAGAATTCTAGAGAATATCTGGTTGGACATATATTACACTTTTATTTTTACAGCAATAATCTGATACTTCAAGACAAATTATGTCTCCTTCCTTATAATGATGTATGTTTATATCTCATTAGGAAAAGAGACTTATGTAATCATTGGTAGCCACATTTTCAGTATTTCCTTAGGGCTAGGTACTTAGTGCTAAGTTCTGGGTAATTTACTTTTCACAATATATGTGTGAGGTGGGAATTATCATCTCTCTTTTGTGGAAGAGGAAACCAAGGATCAGAATAACTCGTTTCCAGGTTATGTAGCTAGTTAGTGGAATTAAGAATCAGCGACCAGTCTTTAGTCTACAAAGGCCTATGCCTTTGACACAGTTCAGACTGTCTCAAATTCACTGGGCAAGATTTGAGAAGGTGAAGGAATGTTTATATTAGAGATTCTCTGCTGACTGAGGCATGTACAGCCCTAGGTGTTCGGTCCTGCTCATCAACGAACCACACTAAGCCGCATCCCCGTATCACTTCTGCTTCTCATTTCTTCGGACATGCTCTTGGGTGACAAAGTAGAACAGAACTATAATGCCCAGGCCCCACAAATAACATTAAATTTAACTTCTTTGGCTTCGATGTTGTTTTCATCTACATTCTCACACTTTCCCTTGGCCTCAGCCTTCACTTCAGTGTCATTTATGGTCCTTCACAAATTCTGTCTTCATCTTTAGCTCACGATATTCAGGGATTCTTCTAGATGGTATCAAACCCTGATGACCACTAGATTCCTTTAAACCCATTTTGGCAAATCAGATTATCTTATTTATTCACAGTTTCCCATCTCTTCAAGTGAAGAGAATACATTGGTAGGTTGTTCCCAGAAGCTGTTCCTACAGTAACAGTCTGAGTCTGTGAAAGTCCCCAATCCAGCACAACACGTTCCCTATCCCTACTTATTACTCTGTTGACTATAAGACTATTAAGTGAACCAATTATATATATCCATAGACATAACCTAGTGTATTTTCTTTCTGCATTTATTCCTTCTTTCTTTCTTAATGTGTCTGAGGATGAGGAGTCTTTTCTCTTTAAAGATAATCCCTTTCTCTAATGTTTTTTCCTTATCTTGATTTTCAAAGATCTTTGTTTTGCTCTTTTGAGTTTGCCTCCAAATATCTCCTTTTCTCAGATTCTTTTCCTTCTGCCTTCAAAAATGTTTTATTCTCCCTTATCTTACAAAACTGTCACTTGATTCCGCTATGTCTTACAGCTTCTTTTTTTCATTCAAAATGTCTGAGATGAATGTTGTTATCAGCTGCTTCCTTTCCTCTGCTTTTCATTCCTTCCTTAATTCACAGCAAATTGGCTTCTGGCCCTACATTTCTGCTGAGATTGTTCTTTTATAGGTTAACTGCCTGCATTTTGTCAATTCTAATGGCTTTTTTTTCCCATCCAAATTCACAGTGTCAACGATATGTTCCAACTAGACTGGGAGTGTTAGGGTCTCCATCCCTGCTCGGGACACTTAACCTTCCTCTATATTTCAGCCTGGCCCCAGCACCAACGAGCAATTCTTGCTGTGGTAACATTGGACCTAAAGATTCTAGGTCAATGGGGGACTCGGCAACCAGTCGCTTTTTTGACATTAGCAGCATGGCCTGGTTTGTGTATTGTGTGGATTTCCCCTTGGGTAAAAGAGAACAAGCAGGGATAATCCAGGCTTGGCACAAATTTAGGGTGGGAAAAATCTGTGCAGGATCTGGGGAGAGAGGAATGACTCCAAAATGAACTTGAAGAGAGTCTCAAAGTCAGCTCTGATCCTGGCTGTAGTCAACAGCCAAGGTTGTCCTGACTGAAGAAAGCAAAGAAACCCAAGGTTCAGGCTTCAGGGTGGTGACATATTCTCAGAGCTCTTTGCTTTAAGGGTTATTTAAAAAGTGAGGCCCATTTAAGTGGTGTTAAGGAAACTGGAAGCAAGGACAGCTCCATGAGAAAAGGGGATATAGAAACCAGGGAGACAATTGGAGTTGAAAGCTACCTTCCTTCTGGTTTAGGAGAGGTGGGGTAGAGATAGGAGGAAGGACTGTAGCCCAAGGAATTAGGGCAAAAGAACCAGAAACACTGGCTGATGGCACAATTAGGAATAGATTAGTGAGTATGCAGTTTGATGCTCACACTGGCCCTTCTCCACTCCGGGATTCTTATAGAACCCATTTCAGGACAAGGAATTACTTCAGACCCTAAGAGCTAGTTGGGAGAGGGCTCCACATATATTACCAGGCTTGGCTGTCACTAAGCCGAGGTCTTAGAAAGGCTGCTTCTCAAAGTCAAATGCTCATGCACATTCTCTAGGATCTTATTAAACTGAAAATTATGATTTGGTAGATTTCAGGTGGGGCTTGGGATTCTGCATTTCTAGCAAGCTCCCAGTGACACTGCTGGTTTGCAGATGGCTCTTTGTGCAACAAAGAATTCAGGAAGCAATTGTTATTATGAGCACCTGGGGTCGAGCAGAACCTGTCTTTTAGAGGAATCAGCCCCAGGGTTGGTTCTTGGGCTTTGGTCCTAATACAATCTAATGCATGGGGGAATAGAGTCAAAAGCAATATGACTATGGATAGAATGCCACGGTTTGTTTAAAAATGTGGGAGAAGGGAACACACACATGTGGGCTTGTATGTTGTAATGGATTGCTAGTTGCATATTCAGTATCCATTCTTACTTCCTTTGTGCCAACAGAACTCCTATGTTTGGGAGTGGCAAACTGCCCATCTTAAAATTTACCCCCTCAGACAGAACTAGTCAATTAGATGTGGTCTGGGGCTTTGGGGAAAGCTCTTTAAAAGGAGCTGACTGCTGAGAGGCATGCCCTTTTGTTCTTTCTTCTTCTTGGCTGGAATGTTGATGTGATGGATTTCACTCCAGCCACTATATTGTGATCATGAGGTGAATTTCAGGATGAAAACTGCACCCCAAGACTGATGAGGAAGAAAGAGTATAAGAGACTGAGTCTCTGATAACCACAAAGCCACCATTATAGGCCTGCAGTGCCTACGTCCAGATCCCTCTTAGATGAGAGAAAAATAAATCTCTACCTTCTACATAACTCAGTTTTTAAATATGTAGCTAAATTTAATTACCAGCTGGTACTATATGCACATAACATTTGTGGAAGTTTATCTCTAGGACTGATATAAGCTGTTAAGTCTGGGGGGGAAATGGGATACCCTGGTTTGGGGGGTGGGAGGCAAATTTAACTTTTATAGAAGGCCGTTCTGTCCTTTTTGGAGTTTCATTCTTAGAGGACAACAACAATAAAAAGTCACATATAATAAGCAAACAACAAAACAAACAAAAAGGAGCAAACAAGTAAAACAGCAACAATAGTAATGTGAAAACCTTGAGTTCTTGCGTGTTCAAGAAAAACATGCTATGCATTTTCAATCCCGGTTTTCACCTCCTTTGAGTGATATTTTCTTTTCATTAAAGATGAAAGTGGACCCAGCTGCATTGTATGAATTTAATCAGATATTTGTACATACATGGAAATTAGCATGCATAATTGACATTCAACTCAACTCTGATTTTCTATCTTGCCTTCTGCAGAAGTTTACATCAGCATTACTATCCAAACAATTAAAAGCTCCAGTGTTTTCACCACTAAAATCAGATCCTAAAATTAGACTTTAAATTCATATTTATGATTGATAACAAGTGAGTGAATGGGTGAGGAAGAAATGTATTTTGAAATACATGTCCTTGTTTGTTGGGTTTGATACAATTTAGTTAAACTATTTAATGGAGTGTTTGATTGTCACTGGTAGCGTCATTTTATGGCAAATATCCTAGGAAGCACAAATCTTTATGTATAATCAAAATGCAATTAATCAAGATTGTTCAAGAATTTTTCTATTTACACAAACATCTCCACTTGCCTTTCAAAGCTTTGTTTTACTACAAAGTCTATCTTCTTTCTCCTGTAGCTAGGAAAAAATTCTCCTCTTTCACCCACAGATTTCATACGTTCTTAGCATTCCAATCTTTGATTATGGATCTTTCCAGTACTTGGATGACTAACTACTTTTTACCTTCCCAGTTGTGTATGTCTTTGTGTGTACACATGTGTGTGTGAGTGCACAAAGCACATACACCACACACATCCAGGGAGTAACTCATACCACGCCTGTAAACACAGGCTTTTCCTGACTTCTCTAATCCACACTGAATCACTAGAGCAAATGTCACAAACGTGTCCTTTTTCTACATCTAGCCCACAGATATAATTCATTTGGTTCATATGTTGTTCCCTTAAAATGTTAAGATGGTTGTCAAAAATAAACAATTTTGGAAGACAATTTTGGAAGATGTACAAAAAATTTCAATATCCTAGTTTACCTTTAAAAAATTGGAGGAAAAACTGGACCTGAAGTTCTGCATGTCAACAGTCAGCTCAAACTGAATAGCTGCTGCTCTTTAAAACGTGGCAGTCTCAAGTTTCCTGGAGTCCCCACAGCCTATTGGCTGTCCTCTGAGCCATTTGCATTGTATCATCTTTCTTGTCATATGAACTTGGGGGAATCCTCAAAGTGGGGCAGGAAAGCATGAGTGGGGAAGTGAGGTGAGCAAGCCTACCTGAGCACACAATTCTATACAAACATTTGCAAGGATTTGCATTTGTGTGGAGAAAGTCCATTGCCTCAATCACATTTAGAATTATGTAGTGCTTGTAAGACCCTGCATTAATTGTCTGCAGCTGCATGAAATGATCACACATTTTGTTTTCCTCTTATTAAGCATGTCTATTTATACTAATGTATAGTTTTAAGATGGAATGGAGTCTGTTGAGTATTAGCGCTCCCCCCTTTATTTTGTGGGTCAAGAAACTGACTCACAGAGCTAGTTGTCACTGCCAGCATACCTCATTACCATTTCTTATCTATTTTATGTCTGTATGTCCTTTCCAAATTCATGACAGATTCCTGCAGGGGTATCAGCTTCTTTTACTTATTTCTGGAAGCTAATAGAAGACTCTATATATGTATGAATAAATAAGTACATAAATAAAAAAGTGAGTTGTTTTTTGTTTCAACCAAATTAAACAACTAGGATTTGGACAAGTTAAAGAGAAAACCACTGGCTTAAAATGGTGTCACTTGTGCTAAAGCCCATGACACCAAACCTAGATTTAATACCTGACCTAATTGCTGTTTCAGCCTCTCCCAGAACATAATCTTTATCAACCAAACTGGATTTTTCTGGTCAATACCAAGGTAATCTGTCACATGGGCCTTCCTCATTCCCACTCCCCCATGCCACCACCACCGTAGAGGCAATCTATATGATAAATACCTTCGCCATTACCTTCCCCCCAAAAGATGTCCGGATCTAAAACTAATCCTTTCTTTTGTTAATAGCTCCCTTGCCCCACCCTTCTTCCTATAAAAACATTCCATTTTGTACGTCTGCTCAGAGCACCCTTCTAGCTGTCAGATGGGATGTTGCTGGATTCATTGAATCACTTAATAAAGTCAATGAGATCTTCAAATTTACTTGGTTGAATTTTTTTTTTAACAGACACGAGAGCGCCTTTTCCTCTTAATCTTTATATTGAAGATTTTCTTCCCTTTACATTTGAATTTATTTTTCCTTGAATTAGAGTGACAAACCAATTTCGTTGATTTATTTCCTTTGGTAGTATATTCGTATCTACATTTTCAAGCATACAATTTGAGCATTTCACTAGTGGGCTGAAAAACATAGCCTGGAAAGTGTAAAGTTAAATCTTGTTCCCACTTTGTTAGATCAAAAAAATATTATCTCACATCAGTTAATATGACGATAGTTTTAAAAATGTCTGCCCCCCCCCCCCCCCGCCCCATGGGGCTGATGTGAAGTTAATCTCAGACTAGTATGGAAACTGATTTAGAAAGAAGTTTTGCAGATGTCATTTGAAACGCTAAGCTTTCCATGTCAGGTTCTGACGATGCGATGTTAGCTTGAGTACCACGCTGCTTCTTTTCCCGTTTGTTCATTTATTTGTTAATTTATTAGATTCTAAAAGGTTTTACCTTCCATGATACCTAGAGATTTTGCTTCTCAAAAAAGTACTTAAATGATTATGTCACAAAGAACTATTAAAATATATTTACTTTTTGCAAAGATGGATAAAAGCAACCTATGGAATCTACTGTCACCTCTACCTCAAACATATTCATCAATCTTGTTATTTTTGCTTTTGCTACGAGTTTTAATCCTGTGAATAGAAGGAATTTAAACTTTATTCCACCTACTGATGGATTCTTAAATAATTTTCAGTAGGGACTTTCCTGATATCCTTTCTCTGCTCATTTCATTTAACTAATAGTATTTATGCAGGTGAAGGTGGAAGGGGAAGGGAGAGGGAAAGAAGACGGTGGAGAAGAAGAAGAGGCATGAGGAGAGGAGGAGGAAGAGTGAGATGTAGAGAAAGAAGAAGAGAAGGCGAGAGGGAGGAAGTCATATGCTTAAGGCTGAAACCCTATCACAGGGCTCTGTAAGAATTTTATCCTCATTTTAAAAAGAGCAAAGTCACCATTAGAATTGTCAAATAAGGAAGGACTTTTGTCTCTGCTGAAAAGGCTAAATAGCAATAGCATTCTGATAGTTACTAGTTAATCAAATGGCTCTATTTGTCCTTCACTTCCACTCTCTTCTCTGCACATTGGTCCCCAGAGGGGTCCATGTCACCATCTTCTTCCACATTGCTCCCTTCCAGATATTCTCAGATGCCTCGTTGGCATTCCAGAATAAAATCACAGCTACCTGGTGGTCTTCAAAGGGTAAAACATTGATGGGATAAAGCCATCGTAAAGGAATGAAGGTTGTGAAATGGCGCATTAACTACTGAATGGGAAAGGGTTTTATCTAGTGAAGAGCGGTGGCGTGAATGACAGACCTCATACCCAAAGAAAGTGGCACCCACTCCCATCTGGGTAAACAGGCCAGCCTTGCTGGGAGTGGAACCTTGTTGGTGAGAGTCTTTAGTTGAGTGGGCAAGCATGTACATGCTGAGAGCCCAGACAACTGAAGATAGCGTAGAAGAAAACTCAACTAACGAGTTTGGAATGCTGATTGTTTATGTTTGAATACATTTCATACCTGGCTGTTCCTGCTATACTATCATACGAGGGGCACCTGGAGAAATTAAATACTTTATTTGTGGGCAGAGAAAGTACTTTCCAGTAAATTAGAAAATAGTTCATGGAACACAAGTCAGCTGAAAGGAAGAACTGGTATGAATAGTAAGTTTTTACCTGCATCCTGCGTGTAGGAAGTGGGTGTGAATCAGGAAACTACCTACATGATATACTCTTTCATCGTTGTTCAAATGAGCTAACAAAAGGGAAATTAGAAACAAAGACACAACTATCAATGGTCATTTGCTAAAGATCTATTTGGGGGTCAGTATACTTGTTTGCTGTGAGAGCATAAAAGTGTTTCAATAATCCCCTTTGAAGGGCAGCAGCATCATAGATGTTGGCCTGCTATCTTTCTAAGGCGGGTTATTACAACATTTTAATTGCTGCTTCAGACCAACTGATTCAAGAAAGGTAATGTGGATTCCAACGGCTAGAACTGTTAGCGAAACTGAAGACCTAGTCAACTGAAGAACATGTTTAAATTATTCTTATAGCCACTGAAACATACCATACTTTAATTGGGAAGGTGAATATACGCTGCATATTAATACAGCTTTTCAACCAAAATCTTACTGAAGGAAATGACATTATTTTAGTTTTCATTATGCCACTCCATTGTGGTTTCGCAACACAAAACTAGAACTGCGAATAAGACGCATTTTCTCTCTTTTCATATCCAAACCTGATTCAAAATCACACCACACTCATACCAGAGCCAGACCTTTGCTCACCAAGTTCTCCTCTCTGAACCCTGGTCCCTGCTCAGGGTCTATCTCTAGTGTTCTGATGGAAGGCTTCCTGAGCCCACCTTATACTTCCCTGCAAGTCCATGTCATGTCTATTCTGAGTCTCTATGATTTCTGGTACCAATTTCAATGTGTGGGTTTCCCTCCGTATCACCACGCAATTCTCTGCTACCAGCTGGGTGTCCTACAATTCAACTCAGTTCTGACATCTCTGCCAGGAGATAGCATCAGATCGCACATGTTAAGGGCTCAGTCCCACCAGACTTTCCCCACCGCCCTTCAGACACCAATCTCAAGACCAGGTTGTTACTTGTGCTTCTGACTGACTCACCATAGACTGGAGGTTCTGAGGACCCCTTCCTTGGACATAGTTTGTTAGAATGTCTCACAGAACTCAGAGAAACATTTTACTTACTAAACGGCTGGGTTATTATAAAAAGAAATAAATCAGGGGCAGCCAAATGGAGGAGATGCCTAAGGCAAGGTATAGGGAAAGGGTGCAAAGATTCCATGCCCTTTCCGAGTGCACCACTCTCCCCAAATCTCCATGTGTTCTCCAAACCCCATCCTTTTGGGGCTTTGTGGAGGCTTCACTACATAAGCATGCATGATTAAATCATTGGCTGTTGGTGATTGATTCAACCTCTAGCCCCTCAGGAAGGTTGGACTGAAAATTCCAATCTTCCAATCACATGATTGGTTCGCCTGGCAATCAGCTCCCATCTTTAGGTGCAGTCCAAAAGTCACCTCCTTAACATAACAAAAGACACTTAAAAAAAATCCTTATTACTTAGGAAGTTCCAAGGGTTTTAGGAACTCTGCTAGAAATGGGAATGAAGAACAACTATACTTTTTTTATAAATCACAATATCACAGTCTGTAAATGACATAACATCTTATTTGTTTTTCTTAGTTTTCAGGAACGAGAAAATATTCCACCTCTTCTTTGGGTATTTTTTAATCATTAAAAATATATTTATACAAAAAGTGCACCTCAAAATTTAATAATGGTTAGATTGTATCAGTAGGAAGTATTAACTCCCTCCCAGATAGAACCACAGGAGTTACTGTTTGCATCCCTAGTTTAGCATCATTGCATTATTACGGTGGCCTTTGGAAGAACTTCTAATGTTCAGAGGATTTAAAATTTTTTATTGTTCAGTCCATTTATCTTATTTTTCTTTGTAACTTTGTGCATAGTCCATGGCTGGTACACAGCATTTGTCTAATAAACTCATGCTAAAACATTAAATATAGTTTTCTGGAACCCCTCAGGTTAGTGGAACAAAAGGTAAGAAGAGCCCATCCAAAATTTGCTTGTTGACAAAAGAACAAACAAATAGATCAATGGAACAGAATAGAGAGCCCAGAAATAGACTCACATAAATACAGCCAACTGCTCTTTGACAAAGGAGCAAAAATAATACAATGGATCAGTAATAGTATTTTCAACAAATGGTGCTGGAACAACTGGGCAACCACATGCAAAAACATGAATACACCTTTCACAAAAACGAACACAAAATAGATCATAGACATAAGTGTAAAACACAAAATCGTAAAAGTCCTAGAAGATAACAAAGCAGAGAAGCTTAGGTGACCTTGGATGTGGTGATATCTGTTTACATGCACCGTCAAAGGTATAGGTCCATTAGAGAAATGATTGATAAAATGGAACACGGGAGGAGCCAGCACCTTCTTTCTGGCCTCTTGCTTACACCATCACAGTAACTGAACAAAGCCTTGATTGTTACTTTCGGTTTGGTTCCTTGTCTGAACGACCGCTTGGACACCTAGCAGCTTAGCTCTCACTGTCTCTTGACAGGGAGCACATATAGATGGTATTCACACCTCCCCCTCTGAGAAATACACCCTCTGTCCACAATGCCATTTGGCAGGGTTATCCCTTTCCTACCTATTCAAAAACAAATAAGCCAACACAAACAAAAACACACAATGGTATCATGAGTGTTCAAACATAGCTGTCTGGTCTACTTCCTAATGCTCGGATAGGAAGGGGACCTGAACACGAGTGTTAGTTGGGATGTTCCTGTGTTCGCATTTTCAGCCATGCTGCTGTGAGGAGAACCCCATCTGTTGTGCAGAGGTCACTGGGGCCTCCTTGCCTCTCAGAGGTTTAGGATACTTGCCTCAAAACCAATGCAAGCCCTAAGTCTTCCTGTGATGTATCAGCATATTCCTTCCCTACATCTCACCCTTGGAGTTCTCTGTCCTGTGTTGGCAGGTACAATATTTGCTTTATGTCAAATCCCTAAGTGGCTTCTACTTACATTTCTAAAGTTAGATATTATTAATTTCCCTTGTAAACTAATTTGCCTCCTGGATAAAGCACAGCCAAGGTATTCTAGAAGGGGTGCAGATCTCTGATTCCTTATCATTTTCCACAAGAAAACTGGTGAAAGTGGTAATTTTACTAAAGACGTGCAGGGTTACGAGGGAGGGATCCCATCCTGAGCTTCCACCACCTCCAGCTCTCCCCATGTCCTGCTCCCTTCCAGACCCCAGCTCCTCTCCTGTGACACTCTCCCTAGGGTGTGGTGCTGGGAAGGGTAGGACAGGCCCCATCCAGAAGGACAGTCCAGGTCCGGATTCGAGCTGCTCACACAGGGCAGCTGTCCTCCCAGCCTGCGCTTTCTTGTCACCGAGAAGTCTGGATGGAGACTCACATTTTTGTCATCTCATTATGTTTGCCGAGCTCTACCTGGCCACTGCTTGAAGACAACAAGTAGACAGCATGCTAGTTGGGTACAGTTCCTTCTGTGTGTAGAAACTGTTGTCTTTAGTGTGTGGAATCATCCCGAAGCAGAGGGCTGTACCAGAGAAATTCTCTCTGAGGAAACTTGTCCAAAACAAAGGCTAGTCTTCGAATCCAGTTTTCCCAATATGATTTCTGTTGTGCTAAAGAAGTCGGATGTAAAACTCGACCTTTTCCTGGAACCACTTTTCCAAAGCTAAGCAGTAATCGCAGATGGAGTCATTTAGTGATTTCCATTCTTTCTAATCTGAAATGAATATTGATTTGTTTTTAAAATCCTATTTAACTTTTGAATAATTTTCTTACCTTGTTATCTGAAAATAATTTTCTATTCTTCCTGTTTTTCCCTTTTAAATTCAAAGAATTCTCTTTGATTTCATTTCCCTCGATGAATTTTACTTAGATTATTCCTCAGGTTGGATATCATCAGTCTTCCTTCTGAATTAATTTGCCCAATGGAAAAACACCACCAAAACCCAAAATTTTCTTTTCCTGTACTATTCCATCTTAAAAATCTTTTTATAAAAAGTTAAAAATGTCTTCTCCTTAGAATTGACATTCTTTTCCACATTTTTAGCCAAGGCCGTTTCAGAGGACACACAAAGGCAAACCATTCTACCATTCTACCATTTCCATGATCAAGTTTATGTTTCTCTGGTCCTTATTCATTTCCTTTCACATGTACCATTCCCATCAATAGAGTCTGTTGTCAGAAAACTACAGGGGCAACGAGAAAAGATCTAATCTTTTAGATCTTTTTACTTTCGCGTCAATCATTTTACTTCTCTCCCCTGCCTCCACTGTGAACAGCAGTGGGAAAGGTCTGAATACTAATTCAGGAGATGTCTTCGTCCAGCTGTAGATCCATCACTTGAAGTCTATTGGCAGATTATGGAAATGCTACACATGACGTTATCATCACACAGAACACCCGACAACAGCCCTCCCTTCAACACTCACTCAAGTATTTAGAAGCTGAGCTTATCAGAGTTTATGTAGGTATGTTGAATGCATGCAGTATCCCCTTCTTAAGTTTTTCAGAATGTAAGAGTTGAGTAATGGTGTTCAAAAGTACACATTCATAGGAATAACACTGCCATTATCACGAAAGGGTCCCCAAGCATAGGAAGGACTTGGTGTACTGGATGGATCAAAGTTACTTCAATACATGATTTTCTGTCTGAAATCACATCAGGTCTGGGGTTAAGCCAAGCAAAAATTCTCTGTCTAAAACATCTCGCTATTTCATGTACAAATTGTTTCTGCATGAATTGTTGAGATAAATGCCGCCTTGGTCCATTTCCCTTTGCTGGTGTAGACCTAGCTTGTAATAGAAGCAAATACCAGGTCATGAGGAAAAAAATGAAACTGAGCCAGAAAAGAATGTAAAGGAAACATGAAAAGAAAAAAGACTCGACCATTAGTATGATAAAATGATTTTTGCTTGCATTAAAGTTTAAAGTTCTCATGCTGCACCATAGAGGGTTATTTAAAACTGTTGTAAAGCTCAAGTGTTCGTAATTCAGCTTTTTATTCTAGTGAGAACATCTGCGTCCTCTTCTAACACTCTCAATTCTCTGCTTCTTCCTTTAAAGATGTTTTTCCAACTGCAGACACCCTGGTCTCTTAATGCATTCCAGTCAGACCCAGTATATTCTTTTCTGAATGACATGAGAGTCACGTGCAAGGTTTCTTGTCAGTTAAATGACTTAGTTGCTGATTTGCTATATGCCTTAAAGCATTTTATTCTTACACAGCTGGATGTACTACATTTCTCCGTGCATGTGTTTGTGGATGCATGTATATATTTTGAGTGTAAATATACTCATACATATGTAACCAAGTGTTGTATTTCATTTTGGCTCAGAGGGAAGCTTTTTATTCTGTTTTTAGACAGCTAGTGAAGGATAGTTATTAAAAGTAGGTAATAAGCTACTTTAAATATCTAAATTAAACACGAGGCTACTGGATTCATCATCATCGACTAATATTTCATACAACTAGGCAGTGCGCTTTTGTTTGAAATTTATTACGGCAACTCACTATTTCTGGCCCCTGAATTTCCTTCCTGAATTGACTATGTGGTCACAGGCTACTCAGAAAGGAACAATTAGAGAGGCAGTATCTATATTAACAGAGGCTGCAGTTTCCCTTTTGAGTAAGTCTTTGAAATAGGACAAACATTGGTGACTCAGTTCCCAGTTTTCTTCTCCTATCTCCTATTTTCTCACTGGAATTTCTGGTGTGTCCTATTTTTTGTTTAGGGCTTGGTATGTTTATCAGTAAAACAATGATTACAATGACTGTCGTGTATGGATTACACACTTTGTGCTAGGCTTTATGCTGAGGGCTTTATGCATTGTCTCACTCGATCCTTAAAGTAATCTAATGAAGGAAGTACTACCGCTCTCATTTTGTAAATAAGAAATGGAACCGTGGGAAGACTAATTAAATTGCCTGATGTGACGCAGTACACAAGTGGTATATCAGAATTTGAACCCAGATATGTATGACTAAAGAGGATATATTTAACCGTCAAACTGTTCTGCCTCCTTCCTGAATAAAAAAGGAGGCTCTGTTATTTAGTCTTTCTTTGCTCTACCCTTTCCTTAATTTCAGAGATGTATGATATAAGGGATTGAAGTGTCTAGATCCTTCAGCGTCTTTACACATGTACACAGGCACACACAGGAATATACTCGCATGCACACATGTGGACACACATAGTCCTACACACATGCACACACATATACACAGACATAGACACTCAGACCTAGGATTTACCACTTCTGCACTGTGGGATGGAAAAACAAACCACTTTTAAGCTCTTTTCAGAGTTTATGAAAAGAATAACTCCTACCATCTTTCCTCCTGATCTTAGGCCCCAGAGCTGCACTTGTAGCGTCTAATTTCTCTATGGAATATTTTTATTCTTTTCAGCCTCTGTGTTATGTCTTGTGTCCGTATTCTTCCTATTTCTTCAAACCATTGACTTGTATCTTATCTCTCCAAAGAGCTATAAATCACCAGTATTATTTTCTCCAATTGCAAAATGAATTTCAGTGACCTTTATAAACTCTTGAGTGTATTTTATTTAGAACCAAGCATTTTTCATGATTTTCAGCATCCTTTTGCATGAAGGAAGGGAAACTCAGATGTCACCATAAATGTAAACATATTTCCCTTCTTTTTTCTCTAGAAATGTTTCAAATTATTTTTCAACTGCACTCTTTGTTTTATATTTTTAATATCTGATCCTCTTTTCAATAAACCAGTTTTCTTTAATCTCTTTAATTTTTAACATTAAAATATTTTAATTTTTTCTTAACTAGAAAGAATCATGATTTCCTATGTGACTTCGTTATGATCGCATTTGTTGTTTCCATAGTATATTTTCTTTGCCGATTATTCACTACCTTCTTTCTAAAACGAAACTGTTTTATAGTCTGTCTCCTACATCGAAGGCTTTTTCTTCCCTTTGTATTTTACGCGATGCATTGGATCTGTCTTATAAATGGGAACACAAATCATTTCTTTTTACTGCCTTAAAGTACAGAGGGGCAGCATTCTAGTTTTATTCATATTGTTTTATAATTGGATTCCTGGTGGTAAACTCACTTTTTGGCAATCAGTATTAATAGCCAATCTGAACTGCAGATCAAACAGATTGTAGTAAATACAATATGGTAAATGTAGAAATTTAGTTAGGATAAGTACAACCTTATAACGTAAGGAAACAATTGGAGTCCTCAATACACCATGTGGATATCAAAAGACTCAATTTGTATCACAAGTGACGGTATAAATGGAAGGTATGGCTCTAAATACGGTAGAGTCAGTCCTGCTACGATGCTTGCTTTGGATATATGGATTTGTCCCAAAGAGATTGATATATTAGGGATAAATTTGATCATAATGCAAATTTAGCATTTGCTTATGCATGCTTTTATCGATGGGAAACAACAGGTGAACTGTACCCAGCTGAACCGACTTGTACAGGAATACACAAAATGCACACACGAGCACACCTCTAACATCTGCCAGCTGCCTTGGTTCACGTGGGTTATGAGCCATGCATGTCCTCTTCTGGAGTTACAATTTCCATCAAATTTCAGACAAGCTTTCTTCCACCTCTTCACAATAACTCAAAAGGTGTAACCCTTCCATCATCCACTTCCACAAGCAAACCATAGCACATTTTCAGTGTAAAATAGCATATTTATTGTGGTATTTATGTATTTCTTAACCATTTAATATGTGCAAAACTGCTACCACTTTTAATGGCTTCCTATTGTTCTAGTCACTGATGAAGTGTTCAAGTGTTTTTCCCCCAGCACCATTTTCCCCATAGGTCCTGTGGTTTTCATGGCATGAATTTTTAGGGACACGTATGTCCCTTTAGAGTAGAACTGATGGGATGTTTGGTTCGTCCACTAATATGATTGGGATAGATTGCAAAGGGTTTGGAAAAGAGCCTTGTGATTGCATTCTGGGATTCTGGTAGAAGAGTCTCTCCAGTCTATCCTTCTTCTTGATGGCATGACAACAGATTTCTCAGTAGCTACAGAATGAGGCTATTCTCCCAGGTCTGTCATGAAGAACCACTGCGCCTGCAGAGCAAGGCTGACTCAGGATGGAGGTGATGGGGGGTGATGATTGGAGGTGTGTAGGCCTCACTGACAACTAGTGCTCTCCTGGGCCTAGCAGGCACTCTTATGTGCTTCTTGCTGCTCCACATGAATGATAGACAGTCTGGCCAGGGCTGCAAGGTGGACAGATTCTTCATGGCTAACAGGCAGTTGGGCAGCTGGGAGTCCTTTGGAAACAAAAATGCCAGGGGTTTAGAATTGGCTTTATGGGTTTGTGATCTTGGAAGGTACTGGGTCTGGCAGTGAGAGGAAAGAGAAGGATCAGTAAATAAATCTCTTCTTGGCTGACTTGTGCATGTCATGAGGTTCTGCTGGTTTGTGCTAATGGCTAATGGGAGGTTTGGCTCCCACCTGAAAGTGCCACCAGCATTTTCTGAATTGATGATGAGGGTTTGATGAAAAATGGCTCATTCCCCCAAGTGGTACAGATAGACACCACAGAGGTGATATTCAGATGGAGACATTTCCATTACCATCTTCCCTGTGGGTTTCATAGGCTTCTCCTGCTCCCTCCCAGGAGTTGCTCTCTACAGTGAAAACAAGTCACAGGTCTGGGTTGTTCAGGACTGATTTTATGTTAAATTGGTATATGCAAGGCTTAACTCTTTTATTTAATTTTTAATTTTTTTATTGAGATTTAATCAACACATAATATTGTATACTTTTAAGGTGTACAATGTGATGACTATGAGACTTAACTCTTGTTAGACCTCTGACAAATACTGAGACATCCGATTGCTGCAGACCTGTTATTTTGAGCAGTGGTTTTTAAAACTGTGTTTTGTGTAGCCCAGGGCAGTCTGGGTGAAGGTCGAGAGAGAGGAAGGGGAAGGAGTGAAAGGGAGTGAAAGAGGCAGACAGGCCTCTTCCCCACTTCACAGTAAGCAGATCCATCTTTCTGTTTTATAATTGGGATTTGTTCCTGGTTGAATTGCGCCCCCAATAGATGTTGAAGTCCTAACCTCTAGTACCTGGAAATGTGACCTTATTTGGAAACAGCATCTTTGCAGATGTTTAAAGTGAGGTCATTAGAATGGGCCCTAATCCAGTATGGCTGGTGTCCTTATCAAAAGGTGAAATTCGGACACAGACACATGCACACAGGGAGAATGCCATCCAAAGATGAAAGTAGAGATGGCGTGATGCTTCTACAAGTCAAGGTTGCCAACGATAGGAAGCTAATACCAGATGCCAGGAGAGAGGTGTGGAAACAGATTCTCCCTCACAGCCTGCAGAAGGAACCAACCCCGCTGACACCTTGATTTTCGACTTCTGGCCTCCAGAATTATGAGATAATAAATGTTTGTTGTTTAAGTTACCCAGTTTGTGATTCTTTGTTACAGCAGCCCTAGGAAACTAAGACAGGATTCTTAGTGAAATTTCATTTGAAAAAAAAAAAGCACAGAGTTCTGAGGTTAAAATTACTTGAAAAATTATTGAGTTAGCGAGAGATGGGTCAAGTGGAAAACTGTGGATGTGTCCAGTACAGAGCTGCACCATTCAAAGGACACAAGACCTCCATGTGCCAAGATTTTAGCAAAGCAAAGTTAAATTCCAGTCATGTTCATGTCTTCATAGTGGGGGCTAGTACTGCATAGTTTGGATGAGTCAGAAGAAGGAACATAAAAATGTCACCCAACAATCAGATTATTCAATAGCTTAATGCAATCACGATCAGAAAACGCGGAGTGGCTGGAA
The DNA here is from genome assembly GCF_036562045.2 of Rhinolophus sinicus. Lineage (NCBI taxonomy): Eukaryota > Metazoa > Chordata > Mammalia > Chiroptera > Rhinolophidae > Rhinolophus > Rhinolophus sinicus. The sequence goes on from NC_133763.1 coordinate 15,973,908, forward strand.
TGTGTATTCAAAATGGCATTTTGAATATAATATGTTCAAAATAGGGTCTTTCATCTTTTCCCACAATTGAGACTAGTTATATGTTCTTGGGAATCCCTGTTGGGTATAAACTGTGGTTCACCTGTGCTAATACAATAAGCCAGGAGTCAATGGGAAGGTATTGATTTTGGATAATGATTTTACTTAACACCTGGTGCTCACAGTAACAGTTGTACACCCTTGCTTCTCCTTTTGATGAAGAGAGACAGTAGATGGGCAGATGGAGCCCTTCTGTAGATTTCTGTCATTAAATCCTCCATGGGACGCCATCTTTCAGCGATCACACATACATGTGCCTGGCTGAAGATCAATAGCTCAGGCAAAGGAGTAGAAGGCAGGCAGGGTTTTGGCTTAAAAGTCTAAATATATTTCAGAGTCCTGTGACCTCCGTGTTAGGAATGGTACATTTGTTTTGTTTTGTACTCCAGTATTCATGCTTGCTGAAGGAGGCTGCTGGAACTGATGCTGAAAGTACCAGAAGATAACCTTGGTTTTCAATGACTTCAAGGGATACTAGACAAGCTCCTGCATCCCCGGAATTATAAGGTTGGGAGGAATCAGGTAGGTACCAGGGATGTATATCTGTCACGCAGGGCGGCCTGCGGGGTCTCTGGTCCCGCTCCTCACATAAGAACACAGGACGTGGTGAGGCCAAAAAGGAACACCCATGGAGCCATAGATAGGGGAGTCATACCACTATAGAGTCGCTGGCGGCTGGGTTGGAGACAGAGGAAGCAGGAGCCACACTGCTCGCAACCCTCACTGTGCCGCTTGCTAGCTCAGCCACCATCTTCTTGCTGGCCCCCATTTTCTGTTAGTGTAGCCACAGCAGTTATATTAGTGGCCAATGGCTCACCGGTTACAGCTGATGGCCAACTAGCTACAGCTGATGGCCATGCAATCACAGCTTATGGCCATTTATTACCTGAGTGAGCACCTTTCCACGTGAGGCCGAGAGCCTGGAAACTGCACTCCTGGCTCTGTCTCCACAATATCCCTGGTGATATTCAAAATCATTAGTGGGTTGGGAACCTCTTGCAGCACTGACCAGAGACTGAGATTGTCCTTGGACGTTGGGTTCATGGTGTTGTCACCCAACTGAAGGATGACTCAGTGTTACACAGTGCTCTATGTGTGAATGATGGTCTATATCCATATTGAACTAAATCAGCACTTTGATGATTCCCAGGGAATGAGATTTCCAACTCTGACACATGTGCCCCAGTAACCCTCCCCAGTCCACAGGGAAGATGTCCTCAGTGACCAAAGCATGCATTTATGTTGAGCCCAGAAGAGGCCTTAGAATTCTACACACATGCATCAAGGCAGTCACCACCAATAGATGAGTTGTCATACAAGACGAAACCTATTTACCTTGCCTATATTAGGTCTTCAGTAGGCGTTCGGCATAATGCCTACTGTCTGTTCGGAAATGAGGCCGACTGTTGGCCCAGTTCTGGGAAAGCTCCAGTGCCCCCACAGAGGAAAAATTGACTGGCTGGAAATATCTAGATTCAGGTTTTGGGTGTACGGGTTGAGGGCTGTCTAACTGCAAGCTGTGAGCCATGTGTGAGAAAACAAGTCATCTTGGACAACTGCTCCTCGTCACCACCTGCGATCCAAGGTCAAGCACTTGGGCTCAGGCCACTCTTCACCAGAAAGAAATTCAGCCACAGTATTGCAGTGTCGGCCAGGAGGCTACTGACCTCAAATCTGTGGGCCAGCACCCGTGACTGATCCCATTGCCTGTTCAAGGCTATCCAGGGTCTGACCAGGAACTCACTCAGCAGAAAGAAGCAGGAGCAACCCCCCCATAGTGATCTAGGGACTCTCTCTGTGAGGTCTCACAGCCCCTGTGGGTCTGGGCCTGGTACTTACAAGGGGCCGTGGGCCAAGTCCCTGATTCATTGTAAATTATTTGCAATGTTAAAATAAAGTAGAAGCAAAGCAGGACAAGGCAAACTGTCCTTAAGGACACAATCATTAATTTTCTCAACAGCCCCATGAGGTAGGTGGAATGATTTCATTTTCCAGATGAGAAACGTAAAGCTCAGAGGGACTGTGTACCCTCTGAGGTCACAGTTAGGAATGGGGAAGTGACATCACATTTAGGCCTGACCAGCGTCCCTCCTTATTCCTTACGGCACCTCCACCACATGGCCTATACCAGTGAAGGAATCATGTCGTTTGTGTCATGTATTTGTTTCTCGCACCATTTACAAAGCTTCTTATTATTGCTTCAGGTCCCTGCCCCACAGCCAGAGTTTTAACAGACTGATGAAACACTATCGTCCACGTGTCCAAACTTATAAACTGTTGTTGGTGATAATTCTGACATTTCTGAGGTCATCCCTCTTTTTCTCCTCAATGCACAGACGAGTCTGGCTCCGTGATTCAAAATGAAAAAGCAAAATGGCAACAAATGTCAAATGCAACAGTGATTCTTTCAGACAAAACACCAAGAGAGCAAAACTATTAAAAATTTCATCCTCCTCTGCCCTTCCATTCACTGGGCTGTGCCCTCTGTGCTCCCGAAAGCAATACCATCCTAAGCGGTATTCACACTCTGACCACTACCTCTGTGTCCATAAATGAAAATCTGACTAGAGTGAGACCCACTAAGAGCTTGTGTAGTAGTGGAAGTTGGTAGGAAAGATCTAATAAATCCTGGATTATTATTTATGAAGAAAGGGGGCACGAATAGGAAAAGAAGAGCTCATTATCTTTAAAGCAATTTAAAATTATATGTATATTTATTTGATTGTGGGTAAATATAACTAGACTCCTCCCATTAAGAATTGTTTTACTTGAAGTAAAGGTATAGAAAAAGTACAGGAGCAGGAAAATCATGCTACTTTAAAAGGGAACTAAACTTCCATTTCACTTAGAAAAAAGATAGCAAGAAAATTATGCTTTCTTATGTAAAATTTACATTTCATCATTGGCATAATTTCATAAACTATGCATACTAAAATGTAATTAAATCGTACCATGAGTATTAAAAAAATAGCACAAGACTGATACTATTTTTTAAAATTTGAATTTACTATGTGAATCAAGTCAACTCTTCATTTTTACAAATAGAAAAGCTGAACTACATGTCACTTCTCATGCTTTCGTTAATCTTGCCCTGGTTGTCTAGTCATTGATTTCTAAGAAAATTCATTTATCAGAGCTCTTTTAGTTCATGCCACTCTTACACATCCATCATTCTTGGACTGAAAGCACACCAGCTTTCTCTCCTCGGCCTTTATATATCACTTTAGTGTTTTGGATCTTTCTTCTTCTTTGATAGCGGGGTGATTGATCATGTACAGATTTTTAAACACTGAAGGACTGAGTGAGATTTTTCCAACTTCTATGTTACAATTACGTCTTGGAAACTTGATATCTGAATTCACCCTATATCTTCTAAAAGGATTGCAGGCCCCGGTTAGCTGTATGTTGCTAAGAATCACAAAGCAGGTACATTTTTGTTAAATAGAATAATACAGTACAGGGAGCAGGGTGAAAATTGCATTTACGTAATAAAATTAAATTGAATCTCGTAGTATGTTGGGAGTATAGAAAACAAAACTGTTCTAGTCCCTGGGTGACTTCCGTTTTTCTAACATACTGCCCAATCCATGCTTAAATAATGCCAGTTTCCTGTTATTCCCAGGCCTGCCAGAATATTGTACCTGATCAGCGCATGTCTGTCTGGCCTATTATGTGAATGTCTGCTTAAAATTTCCTTTTCCCTGATTTTATTCCTCATCTTCTGGGATAACTGGGATCAGCGAAGGTAATGCATACAAATGCTATTATGATTTGCTTATAAAGTTTTCAGTCCTGACCCAATCCTCTTTCATCATTCATTTTGGGCTGTAGTCACTGTGTCCTGGACTCGTACTTAACCTGGACCGGATTCAGATTCAGGGACCATGGATGGTGAGCTAAAGAAGCCCAGAATCTTTTTGGTTGAACTTCTCGTTTGGGGAAAGAGTGATGGGGTTTGAGGTGAGGGGAGTAAATAAATATAGGGCAAGAAATCAGCTCGGTAAGGTACAGGACTGTATTTATCACCGAAGCAGCAGGTCAACAATGGAGAAGAAGATTTATAAAATGTGGAACCAGTGAGGGGAAAAAGAGAATTGAAAATATGTAAGCTCAGAAAGCATCCCTAACTTGAAACATTTGGCTTTATGTTGACTCTGAAAAACCTAGCACATGACAAAATATTCCTTTTGTAAAAGTTCTAATCATATCCAAATATGTTCTAAGTCTGAATACCTGCTCTTGGATGATTGATGGTTGTGTACAATGTGCTTGGTGGGGAAAACAGGCATTATTTTACCCACATTTCCTTTCAGCTGTGGAACATGAAGGTAAGTGGTACCGAGGGGCACGGAGCACCATATGACCTTCCTTTATTGTATTTCCTTGTTGGGTAATGGTAGGTAATTCATGGAGAGTCAGGGCTGCTGTAATTCATCAACTGCCCAGGCCCAATGCTTCTGTCTCCTGACAGATCAGGCAGTGAGCAAAACTCATGGGAAGGTCAAACGAGGACAGTCACCAAAAAGACACAAGCTCCTTTTTACCACTATTTCTTTCTCATTCTTGTCTTTTTTCCTCAAAGAGACGGCATTCAATTCGAATGCACCAGCATTTAGTATTGATAACACCGATATAGAACAAGAAAACAAAGTCTTCTTATGAAGGCCCAGCTATGCATACCTGATAATACTGTAGTCAGACGGAATTATAATAGCACATGGTTACATACAATGGAGTGAGGATCTTCTTATTAAGCAAAAAGTGCTCTACCCCATTCTTGGATTAAAAATAGAAATTTTCTTTACCTCTATTTCACATTTTGTTGGAAGTACTAATATAAAGTTCAAATAAGCCTCCGAAATGTGAATTTTCTGAAAGGAATCTGAAATCCTTACTCTCCCAAGAAATAAATCATCCTGTTTGGACATGAGAACAGTTTCACAAGAATTATTTTATTCTGTGGATACACTCACTTTCTATCCAGGTTTATATTCGATAACCCGGGAGAGCTCCCCCTTTACGCCTTCTATAAATAATGGAATCCTTTCTTTTAAAAGCTCAAGGCAGAAGTGCAAATAAGTTGAGTGGCAGAAAAAAAAAAAATCTTTTAGGCTGAAGGTGCCCTGTCATATCAGCCAGGCCAAGAATCCACATGTTTAGGGCACTTAAACTGTTTTCAGCTTTTGCCTTGGCAGTTCCTGTCACGACACCATTAATTTGGCTCAAATAGCCCTTTATCATGAGGTTGCAGCGTGCCTAAAATCACTTCCTAGTTATAGGCTTAGGACCTTTCTCATAAAGTGTTAGACCTGTAACAACTCATGAGACAGTCCTCACGCGTTCTCACTTCTCCCATGGCCTTTCATTTGTACAGAGAGGAAAGGTCATGAATTAGTGTGAACATCAGCAAAGCAGAGGACTGAGGCCACAGCACTGAGGGCCCCTTCCATAGCAGAAGCTCGTTTCATGAGACACAGGTCAGAAACAAATCCCAAGAAAACACTCGACTACTCTCCTCTTGCTGCTGTAGCAAATTCTCACAAACTTAGTCACTTAAGGCAACACAGATTTATTAGCAGACAGCTCTGGAAGTCAAAAGTCCAAGATGAGTCTACCGGCGCCCCAATCAGGGTGTTGGCAGGGCTGTGCTCCTTTCTGCGGGCTTTTTGGAGAGTCCATTTCCTTGCCTTTTCCAGCTTCTGGATACCGCTTGTATTACTTGGCTTGGGGGCCTCCTTCCATCGTCAGAGTTGAATTCCAATGAAAGGTTGGATTCTCACCTCTCATCTCTCTGATAAACTCTTCTTCCACCTTCTAAAAACGCTTGCAATTATATTAGGCTCATTTGCATAATCCAGGATAATCGCCTCATCTCAAGGTCCTCGATCTTAATCTTATTCCCACCTGCAAAGTCCCATGTGCCATGTAAGGTAACATTTTAACTGATTCTGGGGATTAGGACATGCACAACTGCAGAGTGAACTCTCGTTTGTCTCTTCAGTTTGGAAACCCCTGGGGGAAATGTAAGCGTGTAACCCAAGAAAGCGTATACACGGTGCTCCCTGAGGTGCTATGACGATGAGATGCTGTTCATACCTGTTCAGGTGAATTTTCTTTCTCAAATAAACTCACTAAGTCATAATACCGACTCTTTTCTTTCCTTCCTTTGTCATAGGTGTAGTTTTCCTTTCTAACATAGAAACTGGGGCCTGAAAAGGTAGGCAATACTGTTAAAATGGTTGGAGAAATCACTCTAGCAGTGTTTCCTTTGCTTAGAAAAACAGAACTTATTTGTGGAGCTTCTTTCATCCTGGAAGGTCAGTCAGCATTCGGACAGCAAACCTACTATCCATCTGACTCTCTCAGGCCACCTGGACCTCTCAGGCCATCTGGCCTTTTGGAGGTCTCGTTATGCAAACGTTTTCAGAGAGCAGGGTAAAAGGACAGGAGCCAGAAGAAAGACAATCTTACTTTCTCATTGGTTGCTTTTTTTTCTGACCCTCCAGATTTAAATAGAGCAAGCCCTAGACGAAAGGTAAAATTATGTTTTACAATAAAAAGTTAATTTCTCAGAAAGCCTGATGACTATGTCTATGAAGAAATTGAGCAGATTATGATAAACAATGGTACACGGGTTATAAATTCTAAACAACTAGGCCACCAAATAAGTCAGCATCCCTATGAGGTCTCTCTTTTTCATGTGGAACTAGTAATTGAAGGATAATGTGGGTTAGGGAAGACGTATGCCAGGAACATACTTTCCCCTGTGATCATGGCAAGGCTTGGCTCATAGTAACAAAAGCCATTTATTTATTCAAACATGTTTATCAAATGCTTATAAAAGCAATGCTGTGGGGTAATGTATGTGGATATAAATACGTGAGTGTGAGAATAAAATTCTCCTCATCTACTATCTAGTTTGTAATCTAGAGAAATAATACTGTAACTGGTGTGTGATTCCTGGGTGCAGTGAAGACATTTTATGTCTGTGATCTTCTATAATTTGAAACCCACTTTTGATGAGATTTCATGTATCTCATCAAAGTGAGGTTTCTAAAAAAGATTATTTCCTTTTATTTATAATTTTAAAAGCCTAAAACTTCCTCAGTTCAGATATGAATATCTTTTTTTCCCCCTACTAATTCACAAGAGACTGTTTAGGAAAGCCAGATCCATTTGATAGAGTCACAAAATCATATTAGTCTGGTAGTGTGAAAGTCTACTTTTAATATAGGCAAAAAAAAACAAAAAAAAAACAAAAAACACCCTAAAATGCTTAAATAGGTAGTCTGTTGGGTTTAGCATATTTTAGGTTGGTTAAAAAAAGAAAATTGAGTGTGCATAAATAAGGCAGAAAAAGTTAATGCTAGATGAAGAATTCTTGTTATTAAGCCTTTAGAAGGAGGAAAGACGTGGAATCAAAAACCGTATGACAGAAAATAACTTCACTGTCGGATTTCTGCCTGTTAAGAAGATGGGTGTGAATATGTTTTAGAAGGGGGGTGAAGTTATATCAGAAATGTCTATATTCTGTATTGCTCAGATGTGGAGACAAATTCCTATAACCTTTGTGCTCAGGAGGGGAGAAGCCCCCAGTGCATATTGACATGTATCCACTAGTTATCCAAAGCTAAGGCTGTTAATAAAGAGTCCTTCATTTTCTTCCCATCAGAAGTGTCCCCAGGTATCCTGGTGACTCCAGGAATACAAATACCATTTGTATTTGAAGGACTTCAATATATACTTACATTTTACTCAAATGATTAGAAAATGGTATCGCAAATGCTAAGGAGGTTATTTCCTAGGATATGACCCCTGGTTATTTGTGTAAATTAAAATAAGTATGCGATGGTATTTCTAGCTATTATACCTAATGATTATATCTTATAAATGAAAAATCTTCTGTATATAATCAATAGCTCCCCCACCAAATAATACCTCCATCTGCTAGATCTGAAGGATAGGTTTTCTCTGGTTAGAATTTATGTAGATCATACTCGGGGGCAGAATAACATATACACATCTCATAAGACAATTATATAGAGTAACTGAAGAGTTATCCTAGCTACATAATTTTACTGGTTTGCATCTTCCATTTATTATTAAGTTTCCATCTAATCCACAAGTCTCTAAGTATCCCAGCTATCTCTTCTGGTATTCAGAGAAGCACTCTGAACAGTGCCTTCCCCACACATTTTGATACTTTCACATATATCTAAATCTAGGAATTAGCTACTTTCTTCATATACATTTTATTTTCCTAACAAATTGTAAGAGTCAAGAGAGTTTATCCTTACTTTTACTGCTCTCATCAGCTATTAGGGTATAACTTGCATATAGTAGACATTTAATAAACACAAGCTATGCAGCCAAACCAATGAAAATAAAGTCTAAGTTCAAGGTCTCTCTTGACATCAACCCTCCAAGCATCCTGCAGCTCCCTACAACAGAATTCCCTTTGGCGCGGGGACATATTGGATCGTGTTTACAGTAAATTGCTTTTGTAATTTTGGCACAAGAGACAGAGTAAATTAGTTCAGTGTCTTTTGTTTCCCATTAACCTCAAAGCATATTGAATTTAGAAAAACAGTGTGAGTGTTATTTGATAATACATTACATTTTGTCAAATCTAGCTACTCCAAAAGTTATTCTGTTACAAATCAGTAGACAGATGGTAAATGCACAATCCTGAGCTGTAGGGTTGAAATAGAAATACCATTCTCTGGTCACTAAAAACACCGTTATGTTGAACTGCTATAATACAAAGTCATGCACATCATTTTCATATTCAGAATTAAAACATTTCCACTGAATAATTAAAAATCACTTTAACATAACTCTAAAATCTTACTGGAATTTTTAGGCACAAGGAGGTGATTCTTTAAATTGCTTGATACCAATTGTGGGGTGTTTCCTCTGCATCTATATTACTGAATACCCACTGCTCAGTCCAGCAGTTGTGATCGTTATTAAATCATTAATCGCTGGTTTTAAAATATCATGAAGTAATGTTTTAACCTTAAATGGAGATGGTGTTACCTTTCCTACCTTATGAAGATACACAGAATCAATTGACTTCAAATGTCTTAAATAAACTGCAAGTTTGTGAAGACAGAAAGAAGATAACACTCATTAAAAATAAATAGTTCATTATATACAATGTCATTTACAAGGTCCTTACACTGGGAACGCCGGTTATTCCTTGCTAATGTTTTCGTAGAAAACAAACAGTGGAATCTTGCGGGACTGCCACACAGGCAAGACTACAAGTCTAGTCTTTTCTGTGAGTAAATTTAACAAAAATTGCATTTGCTCCCTTTAGTGATAAATGTACCTATTACACTTTCACTTTCCAGGCAAACTCGATTTTTGGTTTATTAAAAGGCATAGATTTTACTTTCTGCTCAACAGTTCATACAGACGTCTGCGTCTTTCAGTCCTTGAATTGACAAATGCTGCTTAAGTGCCTATACTATCCCCTGAGTCCTGTTTCCTAATTACCTCTGGCTACTGCCAGAGTCTTCTCCAACATGGACCTCACCACGGAGATCTGGAAACCATCAGAGCTAAGGCCTATGAGTAGACACGGGGATCGGCCTCGGTCCACCTTCATCCGTGAGCACCGTCTACACATTGCCCTGTCCTTGATCCCTGCTGGTGACTTTGTTCTCTGCTCTCATTGCTGTCAGAACAGTCCGTGTAATCTTAGGCACTTAACAAGAGCAGCTGCTGCTTTGTCATTTTAGTTTTACTAGAAGGGAATTTTGAAGACAGTCAGAGAAGGCCAGACTGACATTATACGACTCGAAGTCCTGAAACTTATGGATGAAAGAATTATACTTAAGTTTCCTAAATCTTTCTTATATTTTACTGTTATAGGGCATTATGTATTGTATTAGAAATCTAAAACTAAGGGGTATGTTATATTAAAACGTTTATTTTAGACATGGGGGTTGGGTGGGAATTTTATGCTTTATTTTTTAGCACAGTGTTTTCAGCAGTACTTTTAGAATTCTATGCACAGCTACTTTTATGGTTGTGTCAAGCTATGAGGGTTAACATATATTTAAACACTCAGAAAAAATAATAATAGCGATTCTAAGAAGGAAAAACAATTAATATAATTTTAGGAGGATTTAAGGAGAATTACATTAATCAAGACCTTATTATGTGCAGGACTCTCTACCGTGGTCACATTTATCTTTTGATTATTCAATCCCTAACTTAATGCTATTTATGTTTCTATCACTGAGTTTACTTTAAACTCAGATTTAATTGTAGTACATACATTTTAGTTGATTAAATACAAAGTGAAAGTATTTGAATTTATTTCTCAGTTGGAGAAATCAGTAATAATTAAATATGAATCTTAGATACTACCTGATAAGTAGTCACCAAAAGATTACGTGACTTTTGAAAATGTTGTGCTAGGTAATAGCCATGGTAATAAATAAATAAATAAATAAATAAATAAATAAATAAATATTGGTTTATAAAACTATCTAGAAATTTTCTGTCATGATTCCTAGCTCCTTTCCAGTGCTGGCCTCTGGAGCGTACTCTGACCACTTTGAAGTTCAAGTATATGTTTATGATAGAAACCTGGCTCCTCGTTAGAAAGGTGCTTTGCTGTGACTAAATTGGAACAAAATGCTGATTTCTTCAATTTGTTCAATTTCCACTTCATTTCAAAGTCAATTGGAAGCAGATGTGGCAATTAAAAAAAATCCTCTCTCTTTCCTTTTGTGATGGAAAGTGGGAAGCTTATCTCCCAGGAATGCACTTTAGGCACAAATAGCTTTAGTGAAAAAAAATTAGTATTTACAAAAAAAGTACAGTGGTTATAGTTTGTAAAATGTTTCTTTCTACTATAAACAATACATATAAAGTTTATATATAATATTTTATATATATTACATATATATAATCATGAAACTAAACTATAGAACAAAGAAAAAATAGCCTTGTTTCCTTGCTTCCACATTCAGTCATTTTTATTTAATTTGTTAAAAATCATAAAATCATAGGACTTAAATACCGTATTAATGCTACATGACTATTTAATAAATGTCAGAGTTCGCACCCATTCTTTGCAGTACACCTGGTCTTATTACCTTTTATTTTCGTGTTCATTTAGAATCTATGCTCTGTAGCTCTGTTTTGTCTTATACAATAAGCTTACCTCAGGAAACTCTCTATCTGGTTCTCTTGTAGCATTTTTTTTTCTTCATGAATGTCTGTATCTTTTCTGGTAGTGACATTTGACATCACCTCCCTGGTCGACCTATTTTCAATTAATCTTTTCAGTGTATCTGAAATGCTAGGGATCAAACCTTGGGATGCACAAGAATCACATGGGCATCTTGTTAAAAAGGTGTGTTTCTGGATCCCCACTTTGAGAAATTTTTATTCATTAAGTTTGGCAAGAGGTGGGAGAGTTGCTTTTTTCACAACACTTCAGGCCATTTTGATGTAGGTTGTCGAGGTTGACACACTAAGAAACTCTTCAATAAGGCAAAGACTCAGGACTCTGAGGCCTACTTTTACCTGAGGAACTCTCCATTATCTATTACTATACAACAATCCACCCCAACACTTACTTGCTTAAAACAACCACAGTACTTTATTTTGCTCATGAATCTGGAATTTGGACAGGGCTTCGTGGGGATGTCTTGTCTCTGTCCATACAGTATCGGCTGGTGTGGTTTGATTGGAGCTGGATATCTATTGACAAAATGGCAGCTCACATGACTGACAAGATGGTGCTGGCTGTTGGCTGGGAACTCAGCCAGGAGGCTGTCAGTCAGGAGTCTTGGGTTTTTCCTACATGAGGTTTATGGAGCTGCTTGGGCTTCCTCATTGCATGGTGGCTGGATTCTAAGAGTGACTGTTCCAAGAGAAAGTAAGTGGAAGCTTCCAGTCTCTTAAAACCTGGCTCTAGAAACTGACACAGACCATTTGCTCTGTATTCCATTTGTCAAAGCAGTGAAAGAGCTTTCCCAGATTCAAGGGGGGCGGGGGGAGACAGGGACCCCACCTCTCAAGAGGAGAAATGTCAAATAATTTTTTTAAATTAAAGTTTATTGGGGTGACAATTGTTAGTAAAGTTACATAGATTTTAGGTGTACAATTATGTAATACATTATCTACATCTCACATTGTGTGTTCACCACCCAGAGTCAGTTCTCTTTCCATCACCATATACTAGAACCTGTTTACCCTCTTCTAGAGCTCCCTCTCCCCTTACCCGCTGGTGACCCCTAAACTATTGTCTATGTCTATGAGTTTTTGTTCCTTCATTTATTTTTCTTGTTCTTTTGTTGTTTTCAGTTTTATATACCACATGTCAGTGAAATCACATGGTTCTTGACTTTCTCTGATTTATTTCGCTTAGCATTACACTCTCAAGATCCATCCATGCTGTCACAAATGGTACTACTTCATCTTTTCTTACTGCTGAATAGTATTCCATTGTGTATATGTACCACAACTTCTTTATCCATTCATCTATTGAAGGACATTTTGGTTGTTTCCATGTCTTGGCCACCGTAAATAAAGCTGCAGTGAACATTGGAGCACATGTGTCTTTATGGATAAATGTTTTCAGATTTTTTGGGTAGATACCCAGGAGAGGGATTGCTGGGTCATATGGTAATTCTATTTGTAATTTTTTGAGGAACCTCCACACTGCCTTCCATAACGGCTGCACCAATCTGCATTCCCACCAACAGTGTATGAGGGTCCCTTTTTCTCCACAGCCTCTCCAACACTTGTTACTATTTTGTCTTGTTGATGACAGCCAGTCTAACTGGTGTGATATCTCATTGTGGTTTTTATTTGCATTTCTCTGATGATTAGTGATGTTGAGCACGTTTTCGTATCTCTAGTGGCCATTTCACAATGTTTTTGTATTTCATTTATGTTGTAGCATTTATTAATTGTTTGTTCTTTTTCACTACTGAGTAGTGTTGCATTTTATGAATTTACCAGTTGGCTTATCTATTGAAATGTCCACCTGTTGAAGGACATTTGTTTCTAGCTCTCAGCTCTCACAAATAGAGCTGCTCTGAATATTCATGTAGAGGAGTTTTGCAGTAAAGATGGCATAATAGGTAAATACTGCACTTGCCCCTCTCATGACCACATCAAAATTACAACTAAACTACAGAACAACCATCATTGAGAATCACTTGAAGTCTAGCTGAACAGACATCCTACAATTAAGGACATACAGAAGAAGCCATCTCGAGAATAGTAGCAGGGGCAGAGACGTGGAACAGGTTGGTTCCACACCTGTTCCCATCCCCACACTAGGCTCCCCAGTCCCTGGTTCCAGTGCTGAGAAGTCCCCACAACTTCTGTCTGTGAAAACCAACGAAGATTATGGCTGAGTGACACAGAGGGTGGCTGGAGTTCCAGACATTCCTCTTAAAGGGCCCATGCACAGACTTACTTGCTGATGGACTCACTTGCTCTGAGTTGCAGCGCTGGGGCAGCAGCTCAAAAGGCACTAGGGACATACAGGAAGGAACTGAATTGTCTGGCTTCAAGGTGAGGGCTGGAGCGGCAGCTTTCTCCCAGACAGAAGTGCTGGTAGAAACCACAGTTCATTTGTTCCTGAGATCTCCACTCACATAGCGTGCAGACACAGGTGGCCCCCATATCTAAGTCTCCATCAACCTGGCTAACACCATTCATCCCACCCTGGTGGTTCCCTGAGGCTCCACTTCACCCAACTTGCAGGCCCACCCACGCCATTTCCAGTGGCTTTTCCACATAAACAGCCTATCTTGGCTTTTCTGTGGCTTATGATGAAATCAACAATAGACTAGATGAAGCAGAGGTTCAAATTAGCAAGTTGGAAGATAAGATAGCAGAAAACACCCAAAATAGAACAGCAAACAGGAAAAAAACAACAACAAAAAAAATGAGGGTAGTTTAAGGGGCCTTTGGGACAACAAGGTACCAACATTCACCTCATAGAGGTACCAGAAGGAGAAGAGAGACAGCAAGGAATTGAAAACCTATTTGAATAAATAATGAATGAAAACTTCCCTAACCTGGTGGAGGGAATAGATTTACAAGCCCAGGAAGCATAGAGAGTTCCAAAAAATATATACCCAAAGAGGCCCACATGACAACACATTGAAGTTAAAATGCCAAAAGCTAAAGACAAAGAGGGAAAGAATTTTAAAAGCAGCAAGAGAAAAGCAGTTAGTTGCCCATGAGGGAGCTTCCATAAGACTGTCAGCTGATTTCTCAACAGAATCTTTGCAGGCCAGAAGGGATTGGCAGGAAATATTCAACGTAATGAAAAGTAAAGACCTACACCCAAGATTACGCTACCCAGCAAAGCTGTTGTTTAGAATTGAAAGACAGATTAAGAGCTTCTCAGACAAGAAAAAGCTAAAAGAATTCATAGCCACTAAACCAGTATTATAAGAAATGTTAAGGACACTTCTGTAAGAAGACAAAAAGATGAAAAATATGAATGCCAAAATGGCAATAACTATGTATTGATCAACAATTAGTTTCAATGTAAATGGATTAAATGTTCCAAACAAAAGACATTGGATGGTTGAATGGATAAGAAAACAAAATCCTACAAGATGCTGCCTACAAGAGACTCACTTCAGATTGGAAGACACATAGAGACTGAAAGTAAGGAGATGGAAAATAATATTTCATGAAAAAGAAAAAAAATCTGGAGTAGCAATACTTATACCAGACAAAATAGACTCTAAAACAAAGGCTATAACAAGAGACAAAGAAGGACCCAGTAATCCCAATTCTGTGTATCCGAGGAAACCCAAAATGCTACTTTAAAGAGACATTTACAATAGCCAAGGCATGGGGCAACCTGGGTGTCCATCAATGAATGAATAGATTAAAAAAGAGGTGGTAGATACACACAATGGAATATTACTCAGCCATAAAAAAGAATGCAATCTTTCCATCTGCAACAGCATGGATGGACCTAGAGGGTATTGTGGAGAGTAGAATAAGTCACACAGAAAAAGACAAATACCATATGATTTCACTTATATGTGGAATCTAAAGAACACAATAAGTGAACAAACAAAACATAACCAGACTTATAGATACAGAGAACATTTTGATGGTTGCCAGAAAGGAGGCGGGTTGGGGGACTGGGTTAAAAAGGAGGAAGGGATTAAGAAGTCCAAATTGGTAGTTACAAAATAGTCAAGGGGATGTAAAGTATAGCGTAAGAAATACAGTCAATAATATTGTAATAACTATGTATGGTGTCAGGTGGGTCCTAGATTTACCGGGGTGATTACCTTGTAAGTTATATAGATGTCTAATCACTATTGTAGCGAATATAATATTGTATGTTAACTGTAATTAAAAGATTAAAAAAATTTAAAAAAACATTCATGTAGAGAACTTCATTATGTTTTAACCCATACTTTGAAAACATATAATTGTGAGGTATGTTTTAAAATGTGTACAACACATCAATACAGTAATACATATTTATAATTTATATACACATCGTGTGTGAGCTCTCATGAACTCAGTGATCAGGGCATGTGAACAAAAAGTTCAGAGACTGTGACACTAATGGTTGAAACTGGGTGACGGATATACGGGCCTTCATTATACTGTACTTCCTACTCTTTCATTTGTTTCAAACTTTACATAAAACAAAATTTTAAAATGTTTATAGACCTCTACCTGCCCCACCCCACGCATGTGATGGGTGTAGAGCTGAGCCTTGAAGGTTTGATTGGACTCAGGAGCAGATGGCAGAGTGACACCAGATCTTCTGCCGCTTTCCAATGTGTCATGACGCTAACCAGCTGATGTAGGTGAAATAACAAATTACAAAAGGAAATGACAAATTACATTACCTATGCATATTCACACATTCTAGCATTTGGCAACTACATATCTGGAAGAATTGATGGATTCTTTAAAAAAAAAAATCACATTATAAGGGCAAATTGAGTTCAGTGACACCACTCTTTATTCTTTTTTCCCAGCCCACTAGAGCTGTGCACTGCAGAGAAAACAAATTACTAAGTAGGCTTGTGAGAACTGAAAGTCTCCTTGCCTTGTGTCTGAGAAGATCCTATTTCTTCTTAGCATTTTGTTACTAATGTCAGCAAGTAGTAGAAAAACAATGAATAAAGACTTCAGCACGGGTATGGTTCTGCAACTCCGACACTGAGGTATTTAATTTGTTAAAAACCAGCACGTGATGAGCTGTTACCTCTTTATTGTCACTGGCCCCTTGGTTTGGGTTGGGAAATTTTTTATTTACTATTTATTATTTTTTTAATCTATCATTTCCCTCTGTAAAATAAAAATTAAATCACCCAGATTAGTTTAGCTTGGCTTAAACCTGCCAGATGACAGTTTTCCCCTCCCACCCTCTTAGACCTCAGTGGCCCATCAGACTGAGATTAGGGGTATTACAGAGGTGTATCCTAACCTGTAAAGGAATCCAGATTTGAAACATGACAGTAGTTCAATACAGCATGTCTCAGCTATTTAAGTTCTCACCTACTTTCTCTGTTTTTCCTAGCTACAGTACAAAGAGAACATTTCCAATAAGTAATGTATAATTAATTAGCATTTCTAAAAGCATAGTACCCTTCATGTATAATTGTCTTCTGTCTACCCAAACAGCAGCTATTAATGAAATCAGGTTCTTGTCTTGGAGAGATCAGTTCTTGTTATTAGGCAATTATGAAGTGCTTAGGGAATGGAACTCAGTTTCTCTGGGTTCATTGGCTTAAAATCAACCTTGTTACTCGGGAATGGACAGACTTTTTCTACCTGGGAAATCTTATGTATCAAAGTTAGAGAAAAAGGACACTTGCTCTAAGGACACTTTAACATGTTCTGCCTTAGAGAACAATAATTCTGAATTCAATAGACTAGAGAAGTCAGTAGAGATGCTAGTCACATTTTTTAGTATTGCTTTACCTGCTATTGTCATAAATATTTAGCCTTATTCAAACAAGCTTAAACAAATAAAAGTTTGTTCATTTTATTCCTTAGACTAGATTTTTCAGTTTATACATGCATGCCCCCACACACAAACACTTGTTAGAGGTAAGTAAACTCTTATTGTAATGCCTATGTTATTTATGTCCTTACGACCTCAAATAGCCTTCAAGATCTATTGTTAGGAAAGGAGGCTAAAGTAACATAGGTCACTGAAGTGCAGTATCTATTTAGGCAACGTGAGCCTGATGACTGGAGATGAACAGAGAAGGGGTTTGAGCTGGTTGCATGGTGATAATGGGGGCAGGGGGAGGCCTGATGCAGGAGCACATATTGTGATATAGAGTGAAGCATGTGTGATAACTTACCTCAGAGATGTTACTGATATGGCACATAAAATATGTGCTCTTTGTTGTTTTCTGAAGCATGGTTGCTGCTGTGTCCTTATGCTCTTACTCCTGACCTCTCTGTGCCTGATGGGGCTGCCAGAGACTGACTGGCAGCCAGGGCCATAAGCCAGCAGGGACGACCACTTTACCCTCTGCAGTAGTAGATGGAGTGACTGAACTCCATCACCTCACACTTGACCACAATATGCTCTCTAAACCCAGTTGCATGTGAAGATTACCTGCGGAGCTTTTCATATGTAGTTTTCTGGACCAATTTAAGAACCAGGCAATGAAGATCTCCAGACAGTGGGACTCAGGAATCTTTTAAAACATCCCTGGGTAATTCTGATTGTCAGCTCTGTTGAGGGACCATTGTTTCACTCACTTTCTTTAACTGGTTCAAATAGAGATATGTATAAAGGTACACAAACATGCACACACACATACACACATTGTCATAACTAATCAAACCACTGGTTCATTTAATGTAGTGGATTTTATCTCATGATAGCACCTGGTTACTTCTGGAGGCAGACTATAGAGATCAGAGAGATGAAAATATTACCAGTTTTTCCATAACAGCTCAATTGGATTTGTACACTGTATTATGGATTTCCCCACACCCCCTGTTGAATCTATAATAAAAGACACTTATGATCTTTGCCCAAATACTCGTATAAGTCTAGTAAAACTGAACAATGCATAGGAATTATAAGATCACTAAGCTTCATAACATTTGCCTGTTATTCAGGGGAAAATCTACTTCCTAACGTATAGTTCAAAGTTTTCTTAAATTTGCTACGATTGAGACTCATGAATTGTTTCATTCACTGGAGGAGGCATTGTAAGGCAGGGAACGGGAGTCCACAGACTTGGTGCTCATCTTAAATCTTTGCTTTGCCAGCTGGGAGACATCAAGAAAGTCAGAATCTACTTTCTTGGCTTCCCACCCCACCCCTACCCCGGCCCTTTTGTGATGCTTGGGCAAGATGGTCTCTAAAGTCACTTTGGGCTTTGTATTCTGTAATGATAATGCCAGTATTGTGTTGGCCACTGTCCTACTGGCGTTGACCATTTAGGTAGAGTGACACAACACCTCCATGAAATAAGGGACATGCAGCATAGGAACATAGTACAGAGCAGAAGTCTCTGAGATCATAGGGTGCGTTGATGAGAAAGGCCTTGTGGTGGAGTTACAACTGGGTCAGGGCCATGAAGAAGAGAAATTAAATAGGTGACAAAAAGTGCAGAAGGCATTCTGGGCCACGTGGGAAGCACGGAAGTTGGAATACATATGCCCTGAGCTCAAGCTTTCCATCCCCCAGGAAAAACAGACTGACTCTCCCCAGGAAGTAAAACTCCTTCTTCTGCATTCCCAAAGCACATTACAATAACCATTATGATGGCACTTATCACTATTTCCTTGTGTGTTTTTTTCACCCTCTAGATTACCCAATCATTTTCCATTCATTTTTACATTGCCAAGACCCAGGTCAGGAGATCCGTTGTAGTCAGTAGATTGAGTACCTAAAAAACTATCTGTTTCATTAATGGATCGGGGAATGATGAGAATACTGGGGAGGAAAGGCTGGTGTAGTGATGGCTGTGGCACATCACTAAGGTCACCCATGAGGGACTGAGTACTCATTCCACCAGCTGTTGGGAGTGTTGATGGTTAATGGCTTTCTACTCCATCACTTTCTGGGAATTGCTCACAGCGAAAGAAGGCGGTCTCCCTCTAGGTCAGGTCCCTTTCCCAGGACAGGACCATATCCAACTGCTAGTCAATGCAGGAGTATAAAATCTGTCTTTTTCCCTCAAAGCAAACTATTTTGAAGGGCTGTTACTACTAAAGAGCTCCCTGTGGAATTGCTTGATATTTTTGTTGAGGTTGCATTGCAGGTCAGCTCTCCCTTTTGTTCAGTCCTACTTCCTTCACTTCTTCCTGGTGTTCAATCAAAGGGCACACTCCATTAAATTTCTGGTATGCAAATTTCCACCTCAGAGTCTGTTTCTCACAGAATCCAATCTACGACAGCTGGTGTGGGAGTTTAATTTTGGCTACTATAGAGGATAAGGTTGGAACAGACCTGCCGTGAGCCCAAACGACACCTTTATGGGAATTAGAAGAAGTTGCCCTTCCTCACCTGCCAGAAAATCATTGCCCTAAATATATAAACCTACAGTGACTGTAAAGGTGGATGGCACTCCCACAGTTGAGCAGTGCTTTACAATTGAGCTGTAGGATGGAAAGTGGCAACCTTCAAGTAGGAAGGTAGACTGGTGCCAGATTATGAAGGGTTTTACTAATTAATCTGTGGATTTTATCTTCTCAGTGCTACAGTCTCATTCGTGCAGAAGTTCAAGGGCCTTAGTGAGATGCTGGCTCTTAAACCAAATTTAAATAATGATTCTATTCATAGACGCTACATGTGGATTTCCTCTCAGGCTTCAACTCCATAACATCCCTGAAATATATCCCTGTGAGTTTTTCTGTTTAGCGTTCTATGCAATTTATCTGTAGTTAGCCTGACAGGGTCAACGTGGGAATGATACCATGCATTTGTATATTTGTTCACTGGGAAACATCGTCAACAGAAGGGAAAGTTTCCTAAATATGGGCCCTGGGACTTCTCAGGTTACATATTACCCTGTAAGTAAACCGAACACTTAGTCCAACGGTGGCAAGTGTAATATAACACCAGCCCCCTCCCATGTCTGGGCAGAAAATGAGAGTTGAGAAGCATTTCCCCAATTTGGCTCCAACATAAGTCTGTTTTAGATTTCCCTAGATTAGTTAATTTAGGCATAGTGGTATTCTGTGATACTTTATAATTCCAAACCACATCAAACTAGCATGTATATTATGCACACACGTCAGATTGTTAAGGTCAAATGCTTTAAAGATTGATTAGCATAGAATTTACCTCATATTGATGATTTGATTGAACATTCTTGTCATACTAAGGATCTCTCAACTGCTTTCTATTTTTGTACTTTTATCAATAGAATTTTCCTTTTGATGCCTCTTATTCAGAATCCTTCAAATATCCCATTCCAGTGAGAGGAAATAAATATGCCCTCCCATCAAGAAGATAAAATCAGCAATAGAACAACCACTATAGATCAGTTGGTGCCTTTCTCTTTTGACAATATGCTTCATTTTGATAACAGAAAGATTTGGCCACCTTGCTCAACCCAATTTAAACTTCACAGAGGGTCGTAAACTAGTCATGAGAAACTGGATTTTCTCAGTTGCATCCTGGGGGAATTTTTTTCCCAGCCCTAATCTGTAGCTTTGGTCATCAGCCTCTGTACAATGGCTGTCAATAGCCCAGCTATAGATGCATTGCATCAAAAAATATAGCTTCTGTGGGCTTGCTTTTTCTATGTGCAACAAATAAGAAATTTCTTATTATCCCAAGTGTCCCTTTTCAATGCCATCGTGTCAGTAAGACAGGTTTATGGACGCATGAACTAAAGGACCTGTTGTGTCCTCCAAATGAGATGAATATGGGAGCTCAGGAGGGTAATTGTTTAGCAAGTGAATATAATATCTTTTATAATCTCAACTAATATTTAAGTTTATGTACTGAAGATGCAGATCAGGACATATAGGTATGAGTTCCTTACTTTAATATATGATTTAGAAATTCATGACCCCTTCAAAAATAATGACGTGCTTCAAAATGAGACATGAAGCAGTATTATCTCTCCAATTCTGTTTCTTGCTCAAAAAGTCCTCCTTAGTCCACCTGAAGTTACCTATTACATTGAAGGAATGTACCACTCAGTAATTAATTGCTCTTTCTCCTTCTAAGATTACAAACTTTCTGGACTGAAACTTTTTCTAGTGATGAGAAAGACATTTAATTGTTTGACTATTAAAGCTGAACTCTTGAAGGGAGACGAGACCTCATTCTTGACACAGTGAAAAAGGACATAAAAAATAAACAACAGAGAAAATAATAACCACCACTGCTTTGTGTCTATCCTAATGGATTGTGAAGTGTAAGACTTTGCCACAGATTATCACCTGTTTGGCAGTAACACGTCTGAGAGCTGACTTTGTGGTTACAAAATGAAAGGAAATATTTACTATCAATAAAGGAGGGAAAGACATTCTACTAGGCAGTAACTGGCACAATTCCCTACCTCAACTGTCATTTTTATGTACTAGAAACCAAAAGCTCCAACTCTGTAACTCATTATTATAAAAGATAATTTAGGCTTTAAAATTTGCAGGTGTCTCAAGGTAAAATGTAATCTGCATTAATTAAAATACTCCTGCTTATAATTATGCCTATGGTGGATTCAGGAGAACAAAAACTACCATGAAACAAATACTGCAAAGATAATTAAACAAAAATAAAAGCTTGGTAGGCTCAGATTGCTTCAATTATGTAGCTAAATATGCACATTCATGTTTATGTTTGTTGACTTAGAGTTCCTTCTTCATGGATTGTTATAGCTCCCTAATATGGTATTGTTCCATAATCAAGCATTTCCTGAAATCTCACCTACTCCCTGAAGCTTTTCTGAACTTGATAACATTTTCCTATTGTTCTCTGCATGTCTGCCCATGGCTTTAAAAAACAAATTTATTAAATGTATTAGGGTGTCATTGGTTAATAAAATTATAGGTTTCAAGTGTACAATTCTGTAATACCTCATCTATCTACTGCATTGCGTGTTCACCATCCAGAGTCAGTTCTCCTTCCATCACCATATATTTGACCTCCTTTTCCTTCTTCTATACCCCCTCCCCCATTACCCTCTGGTAACCACTAAACTGTCGTCTGTATCTATGGGTTTTGTTTGTTTGTTTTAATTGTTTGTTGCTTTCAGTTTCATATCCCACATATGAGAAAAATCATATGGTTCTTGACTTTTTCTGTCTGACTTATTTCGCTTAGCATAATAATCTCAAGATCCATCCATGTTGTTGCAAATGGCAGTGTTAGTGGAATAGCGGTTAGCATAGCTGCCTGCTGGTGGCTTTAACCTGTACCTCCTACATTCCCACGTTCGTTTGTGGGTTCACCAGAGTTCTGCCTTTGATCTTGTCCTCTTGTTTACCTGGGTATACTTTTTACCTCAGTGAAGTGTACTTCAATGAGCAGCACCAACCCTTAGTCCTAAGTCATGCTCAGCTCTGCCTGGGTGTCCTGCAGAGCTTCAAAGTGAACGTATCTAACACTGTACTCATTATGTCTGCCCTCCCCAAACCTGCGCTACGTTCTGTATACTCAGCCACGTTCCGTATCCTCAGCCGTGGCTAACGATGCTACTATCAACCAAGTCATTCTTCTTCCTTCCTCTTCTTCCACTCCACTTCCAAATCTTAATTACATCCGTCTCAGACAAAGCACTTCGTTCCATTCCCAATGTCACTGTGTAGTTCTGGCTCTGATCATCTTTTGTCTGGGTCATTTCAGAAGCTTCTTTTTTTGGAATTTTGGAAGTTCCTGTTGCCAGGTCATTTCCTCTTTATTCCACACTCCATAATACTATCTGAGATGCCTACAAAAAATTTCAAACTGCATTTCAAACCTGCACTGTTTTTTTTCTTTCTTTCTTTTTTTTTTTTGCCGAAGGGTTAAATACGAATTTGTAGGTCAGGAAAAATTTGTTGGTTAGGAAATGCTCTTAGCCATATGGCTGCTATCTGTCAGCTTTACCCCCCCATCCACCCACATTGGTCCCCAGCCTACGCAGGGCTCCAGCCAATATTTCCTGAACATAAGCTTTTTCTTTTTTTTTCTCCCTTAATTCTGTTTCCCCTGACTGGAGTGACTTTCCTTTTCTTTCTTCATCTAGCAGCTTTAAAAAATAAAATTTGTTTACTGAGACTATTTGAAGCTTATTATATAAATTACTTTTTATTTTGTGTAAGCTTTTGGGTAGAAAGTTTAAAAACCCTATCAGCCTATTTTGAGTCAAAAGTGTGGACTTACAATTTCCAAGCTGATAAAAATCATTTATCAGTCCAATAGTTATGGAGACAAAGAGATATTTCCCCCAGTATTTTTCTCTGAAAAAAACTTCTATGTTCATCCAATCCACAGAGGAAACACAAAGAACTCCAATGATTTATTTTGCTCCTTGATGCAATGGCTGGTACCCAATCAGAATATAGAAGATGATGATCCAGAAGGAGAAAATATTACTACTGTAACTGAAAAACTAATCAATGCTCTCTATGATTCAGAATAAATTAAAATAAAGGTTAGTTGTTAAATGTTCTGACTCTGTTACGCTGTGATTAAGAAATGTTTTACTTTTTATTATGGAAATTATCAAACCTAGAATTAGCACAGGGAGAATAGTGTCAATGAATTCCTATTTAGCCACAAACGCACTTCAAAAGTTGGTAACTTTTGGTCAATCATGTGTCATCTATCAGCCACAATTTTATCTTTCTGGAGTACTCTAAGGCAAATCTCAGTCATTATAGCATTTTATTTGTGAATAACTGAGTTTGTAACTCTGACGTAAAGAATGATTTTAAACTTCATAACAATATCATTATATTACTTAACAAAATTAGCAATAATTCCTTAGCTACCATTATTACACATTATATGTTTATCCCTATCAATGTATTATTCAATCATTATTAACAATTTTTTACTATCCCATCTAATCTGTTTTCAAATTTCTTTGATTATCCTATAAACGTCCTTTTACAGTTGTTTTATTATAGTGAGTTTTACATATTACATTTGGTTGGTATGTTTCTTAAGTATTTTTGTAACTTATAACAATTCACCCAAGTCCTTTTTTGTTCATGTCACCTATTCATTGAAGAGACGAGGCCATTTATCCCCATACATTTTTTCACATTCTGAAAATTTCTACTTTTCTTTTATGACTGAGCTGCTATATTCACTCTGGGATGCTGTCACTGATCCCCAAAGACAGATTTTTCCCACCTCTGTGTTCCTGCAGCATTTAGCTCATGAAATCATCAGGTCATTTTATAGTTGTTTACATGTCTCTCTTTTCCAACAGATTAGACGACCCTTGAAGACAGGAACACCATTTTACTCATTTTTGTATTCCCAGGGCTTCAATTCATACATGACACATAAATGGTACGCTATACATTTTTGCTAAGTGAATGAATAAACGAACAAATAAGACGGAAGACAGGTCATACTTGGAAAGAGTAGTTGGCATAAGAATAGGATCACAAGGAAAGGAGATAAAGTAATAGTCAATTAATGCTTTCTGTTTTTTTATAGAGTGTATCATTTGTTTCTCCCCCAAACTACCTAATTCTTGCATGAGGAGGACGAATACATTGAATAAATTTAACTGTTAAAAATGCAAAGTTTTACATATATATGTATATATACGTATATCGTGTTTCCCTGAAAATAAGACCTAGCCAGATAATCAGCTCTAATGCATCTTTTGGAGCAAAAGTTAATATAAGACCTGGTCTTATTTTACTATAATATAAGGCTGGGTCTTATATAATATAATATAAGAATAGGTCTTATATTAATATTAGACCCCAGTCTTATAAGTATAAGTATAATATATATACTTATAATATATTATATATTAAGTATATATATATAAGTATAATATATTAAGTATATATATAAGTATAATATATATACTTATAATATAAGTATAATATAATATATTTACTCTAATAAAATATAATATATTTACTATAATATATAGTAAATATAATATAATAATATAATATATTTACTATAATATAAGACCGGGTCTAATATAATATAATATAATATACCCAGTATCATATTAATTTTTGCTCCAAAAGACGCATTAGAGCTGATTGTCTGGCTAGGTCTTATTTTGGGGGAAACACGGTATATATATGTTAAAAATTGAGGGTAGTCAAAGGCATGTGGATTAGAAAAGAAGAAATAAAACTGTCGCCATTTGCAGATCACATAATTGTCTACATAAAAAAATCCCAAAGAATATATCCCCAAACAAAACCAAAACAAAATATCTCCTTTAACTCATAAGGGAGGAGCAAGTTCATAGATACTGTGTACAAAAGTCAATCACATTTTTATATACTAATAATGAACATGTGGAAACCAAAATCCGAAAGCACAATATATTTATAATCACTCCAAAGAAAATGAAATACTTAGGTGTAAACTCAACAAAACATGCACAGTGATCTGTATGCATCAAATTACAGGATGCTGAGGAAAGAACTCAAAGAAACTCTAAAGAAGCAAAGAGGCATACCATGGTCATACAGACATGCCACTGGACAACTCAACAAAGTAAAGCTGTCATTTCTCCCAAAATTGACCTACAGATTAATGTGATTCCTAACAAGATCTTAGAAATGATTCTGCAGATGGACAAGCTTATTCTAAAATTTATACAGAAATACACAGGCCCTAGAATAGGTAAAAATAATCCCGAGAAAGAATAAGTGGGAAGAATCACGCTACCCAGGTTTAAGTCCTCCTGCGTAGCTACAGTAATCAAGACAGTGTGGCATTGGTGGAGCGACATACATACAGCAGTGGGAAATAATCCAGAATCTAGAAATAGACTCACACACATATGCCCAACTTATTTTTGGCAAAGGTGCAAAAGCAACTCAATGGAGGAAGATAGCCTTTGTACAAATGGTGCTAGAGCTATTGGTTATCCATAAGCAAAAAAATAAACCTTGACCTAAATCTCACACTTTATCAATAATTAACTCAACATGGATCATGAACTGTCACATAAAATGAAAAACTACATAACTTTTAGAAACAAACACAGAAAAACGTCTTTGGAGTCTACAGCTAGGCAGATTTCTTAGACTTGACATCAAACATATGATCCATAAAAGGAAAAATTGATAAATTGGACCTCATGAACATTAAAAAGTTTGCTCTGTGATAGACCCTAAGAGGATGAAAATGTAAGTTACGGATTGGGAGAAAATATTTGCAAGCCACATATTCAATAAAGAAGCAGTACTAGAATACATAAAGAACTGTCCAAATTCAATAGCAAAAAAGCAAACAATTCAGTCAAAAAATGGACAAAAAACAAGAATACACATTTTACTGAAAAGGATATATGGATGGCAAATATGCACACAAAACATTGTTCAATGCCATTAGTCATGAGGGGCATGCAAATCAAAACCACAGTGAGATTTCACTGCATACCTATGAGAATGGTTAAAATAAAAAAAAAAAAATAGTGACAACACCAAATGCTGGCAAGGATGAAGAGAAACTAGATCATGCATACACTGCTGGTGGGACTGTACAATGGTACAGTCACTCTGCAAACAGTTGAGTAGTTTCATTTAAAACTATATATGCAACTACCACACAACCCGGCAATTACACTCTGGAGCATTTGTCCTAGAGAAATGAAAACATATGTTTGTACAAAAACCTGTACGTAAATGTTCATAACAGCTTCTTTTGTAATAGCGCCCCCAAAAACTATAAACAACCCAGATGTCCTCCCACGGGCAAATGGTTAGACAAATTGTGGTATATCCTTATCAAGGAATACTACTAGTATAGCAATAGAAAGGAATAATTGATATATGCAACCACTGGCAGAATTTAGAGGGAATTATGCTGAATTTACAGGGAATTACAGTGAAAAAATGCCAGTCCCAAACCTTTATATGCTGTAGGAAGCATTTGTATAACATTTTTAAAATAACAACAGCACAGAAATGGAGAACAAGTTAGTGATTGCCAGAGATCAGAGATCGGGTGGGGGAGGGTGTAAGGTAGGGGAAAATGGGTGTGGGTCATAAAAGAGCTATAGAAGAGTTACTTGTGGTGATGGAATCGTTCTGTATCTTGACTGTAACAATGTCAATACCCTGGTTGTGATTCTTTAATATTGTTTTGCAAGATAAAGTTACCATTGGGGGGAACTGGTAAAGGTATACAGGCTCTCTCTTTATGATTTTTTGCAATTGTATGTAAATCTACACTTATCGTAAAATAAAAAGTTTAATGAAAAAAGATTATAAACAAAACAAAACAACCTAAGGGTAATCATTAATGAAAGAAAATATATGTGCAATTTCCAGGAGAGAAGGAAATACTACATACATAAGTAAAATCTTTATCAATTTCACAGAAGTCAGGAAAAGAAAAAAAAGAAAGCAAAAATAAATACCTAGCTACCTATATATATACCTACCTATCTACATGCATACTCACAGACTATAGTGAATAAAAACATAAAATAAAAAAAAATCAAAGTTTGTCCAATAAACAGAAATGTACTCAGCTCCCATATTAAAGAACAGACATCTCCTTCACATTTCACATTTTATAACCGAGAAAACTGAAGTGCACGGGCCTAAATGACTTGTGGGTGTACTCAAACAAATTGGATCGAGGATCCAGACTGAAACTCAGTCCCCCTAATTCCCATGCTCGCATGCTGTAAATAAAAAGAAAGAAAGAAAGAAAGAAAACTTTTACCCCAGAAATGACTTAGTCCACCAGATATATCCCATTAGACTTGCTGGCATGCCTTGTGATAGCTTCAAATCATAAAAGAAGTGAAATGTGCCTGAAAACAGAATTACATTTTTTCTCCAGAGTAAAGGCTCTTCAGTATTTCAGAGGTCATTTATTTTTCAATTTTACCATTTTTCAATTTCTCAACATGTGGCTGAGGGAACCTACTCTGAATCTAAAACTCATGAACTCTAAAACTCCAGGAAGCAGCTGAGTCCCCAACTTTCAGCCTTTGAAAGCAGAGTCATCCCCCAACCCTCAGGGGCATGTCGGTGGTGTCTGATCCTTGAGCTGAGGGGGTTGACTTCCATCTTTGACCCCTGAAGAAGACAACATCATAAATTATGTGATCATTAAATGAGAGGGACCAAGGGACCTGTATCTTCATTAGTACTCACAGGAATATTTCCTATTATTGTACTTCACAGATATTTCATCTTTTATGAATGGAAGGTTTGTGGTAACTCTGCATCGAACAAGTCTACCGCCACCATTTTCCCAACAGCATTTCCTCACTTTGTGTCTCTGTGTCACATTTTGGTAATTCTTGCACTATTTCAAACCTTTTCATTATTGTTATATTTGTCATGGTGTTCTGTGATCCGTGATCTTTGAGAAATTGTTCATGGGAGGAAGAGTGAATCAATGCAGCAAACTTCATTGTTGTCTTATTCTAAGAAATTGCCACGGCTACCCCAGCCTTCAGCAGCCATCATCTGACCAGTCAGCAGCCATCAACATGGAGGAAAGACCCTCCACCAGCAAAAAGATTACAGCTCGTTGAAGGCTTACGTGATGGTTAGCATTTCTTTGCAATAAAGTATTTTTAATTTAAGGTATGTACATTGTGTTTTTAGACATAATCTTATTGCACACTTAATAGACTACAGTATAGTCTAAACATAACTTTTATACTGTGTTTCTCCCAAAATAAGACCTAGCCGGACAATCAGCTCTAATGCGTATTTTGGAGCAAAAATTAATATAAGACCCGGTATTATATTATATTATTATATTATATTATATTATATTATATTATATTATATTATATTATATTATATACGGTCTTACAGCAAAATAAGACAGGGTCTTATATTAAGTTTTGCTCCAAAAGATGCTTTAGAGCTGATTGTCTGGCTAGGTCTTATTTTCGGAGAAATACAGTATGTACTGGGAAACTAAAAAATTCATGTAACTCACTTTATTGCTATATTCTCTTTACTGTGTGGTCTGGAACCATACCAGCAGTATCTCCAACGTATGCTTCTATTCTATTTTCTTTCACTGTCTTAAAAATAAGTAAAAGGATAAAAATAAATATTATCAGTTCTAGAGGCAACTAGATCGCTTTGGAATCAAAAGACCTAGGTTTGCATCCCATGAATGCCATTTCTTAGCTGTGTGATCAAGAGGAAATTATTTGGCCACTGCAGGCCTCAGTTTCTTCATCTGTAAAATGTGGAGCTATGAAAATTTCCTAAGATTGAGACTCAATGAGCTGAGAACGCCTCTGGCTTTCAATAGGCATTTAATACAATTAAAAAAATGAATATGAACTATTTTGAAAAGACTGAAATGTAGCAGTAGTGAAACTACTTAATTGCTATGAAATTTTTTTCCCATGAAAATATCAAGTGTTTTTCTTCACATGTACATATTTCTAAGAATGCTTACCCAATTAGTGTGCTTGATAACATCTGACAGTTTTAATAGATGCCAGAACATGATGTGCTGAGGAAAAGAACTGTTGACCTAAAACAACTGTCGAGCCAAACTACTACTACAGAATAAAACCGAAATAAAGACATTCAGGCCACCAAAGGCAATTGCCGTTCATGAGTTCTGGGAAAGAACTATTAGGTTGGTGCAAAAGTAATTGTAGTTTTAAAGGTTAAAAATAATTGCAAAAACTGCAATTACTTTTGCACCAACTTAATACTAAAGCATTTAAGAACAGGGTAATTGAACCTAACAAATTGAGTGCGATGCAAGAAGCAATAGTGACCAAAGAAAATGATAAGCAAGTGAAAACATTCATCTAAGCAGTTGCTCTAAAAATACTAGTTACTAAGTTATGGTTATTATAAATAAGGTAGACCTAAAATACTGGACAAAATTATATGGAAAATGGGAGAGGATGATTGAAAGTAAAATGCAAAAGACTTTATGTCCTTATTGTGTTCAGAAGGAAGATACAAATATAAATTAAGTTTAGATTTTAAAAATAAAGTACATATGTAAAATTTTAAAGATAACTACTGGAATGCCAGAAATACATACATAATTCCTTAATTAGCAGAAGGGAAATGAGTATTGAATTTTATTATATAATCTCAGGTCTATTCCTAAAACAATTTCCCATAAACTGAACTGAAAATCATGGTGTCGATCAAAAGGCATGCAGCTCTGGGCCTTCCAAGGAATTTTCTCCATCATCAATTGACTACAGAGAATTTCAGGAAAGCTGTCCTATCTCTTTCAAAAATTCCCAGACCAATATCTTGCTTATTTCTAATTGTGTATGCTAGACCAAGCACAAGTCGCCCTGGGGACTACTGCCTGGGCTCTGAAGGATGGAGGGAATGGTGCAGAATGGAGCATGGGTGACAAACATACGTTGATTATGCTATCCACTCATACCTAGACCTTTCTTCAGACCACATATTATACTTTTACTAGTTTGTACTTATATTTTGTTAAACTTTTTTTTACAACGAAAGATAGACTTTCATTTTATTAATTTGTATGCATACATACACCCTTGTGAGCACATATAGTTTATAGATTTTTATATCATATATTTAAAATGAACAGAAAATAATATAACAGATACCCTTGTACTAAGATAGAATGAATGTCAACATTTTGCCATTTTTTGCTTTCCTCCTCCTTATCACATCATATCCCCTAAGTTCCCACATGTGGTGCTGCTCTATCTCCAGTCCCCACGCCAATTTAAACTTGAAGAAAGCAACATTTCCCCTGCCCTAATTCTGACCTTGAAGCAGTTCTGCTAACTGGGTCTTCATGTCCTACTGGATCTCCATCTTCCTCTGGCAGCTGCCTTGGTCTTCTTCCTGAGTCCCCATCTGGTTACCTGCCTGGTACCCTAGGCCGGAGGTCCTGCCTATCTCTTCTGAGGCATTAGAGTCCAGTTCTGGCATCCCAGCTGGTGGTTGGGCCGCTGCCTCTGGTAGATATGTTTTCTTGATGTCTCCTTTCAACATTTTTAGGACTCTTCCTATTTCCAAATTCTCAAGTGCTATGTGCATTAGCTTTCTAGGGCAGCTGTAACAAAGTACCATGAACTAACGGCGGAAACAACGGAAAGTTATTGTCTCACAGTTCTGGAGGCTGGCAGCCTGCGATCAAGGTGTCTGTAGGGCCACGCCCCTCTGAAGGCGCTGAGGAAGGATCTAGTCCAGGTCTCTCTCTTATCTTCGGTTGTGTCCTTGACCTGTGGTGGCATAACTCTGTTCTTCACATGACGTTCTTCCTGTGTACAGGTCTGCCTCCAAATTTTCCCTTTGTTTTACAACAACACCAGTCACAGAATATAAGGGGCCCACATTACTCCAGTTTTACCTCACTTTCAGTACTTAAACCTGCGTGGCCCTATTTCCAAGTGAGGTCACATGCTGGAGGGACGGGGGTTAGGACTTCGACAAGAAGTTTTAGAGGACACAGTGCAACCCATAGCACCATGTTTCCTTGAACTAGTTGGGACACTGTTACTCATTTTTAAAGTTTTCCATTTATTCCTTTGTTTATTTATTCATTCAGCTGGTACTTGTTGAATGCTCACCACATATCGGACACTCTGCAGGCATTAGAGGAAACACGGTAGTGACAGTGATGGGACTATCTGTCGGGAGACACAGGTGAATCACAGAACAGCAGTCACTGGGACCTTTCACTCCAAGTTTAAAAAGGATGACCCATTTTTGCCAAGACTGTTTTAACTGGTCACATTCTGCCAGATTGTGACTGAACCATTTGTCTAACTTACATGTCTACAAATTTCCTCAAAATGCCTGTGGTGAAATTTACCTTTGGCCAAGGAGTCTATCATACTGATTTCACCATTTGTTATTTGTAAATTGTATTCTCCTGAACTTTGGGTAGACAAGAGGCCTCCTTCATGTAAGTTTTTGGCCCTGGAATATCCATTTTGGATGCTATTATTCGGCTCTAAAAGTGATTTTTGATCAAGAAAGAACTGTGAGAAAGGGTTTTAGGTCTCCTGAGAAAGGATCTTTCTCTGAAAGAAAACATTCTGCCTTTTCCAGAGCATAAATTAAAGAGTGAGTCAAATTAGAAATACAGAATTAAACAATAGGTAGAAGATACTTTCATCCAACTCCTGTTATACTACAGTGGAGCTTTCACTTCCTAAACAAATTGCATTGGTGAGTACTCTATTCTCCCTTTTAATAATGCCAAGTGACCTTACGAGATAAACTCTTCTCTTGCTGGGAGGGTCAGCTCATCAGGGTAAAGTCACAGTGAAAATGCTAATGGATTGCTTTCAGAATGACAGCCTCTCCAGAGCTATGCCTGTCCATTCTTGTTAAGTTCCATGTACGTATGCGTGCGTACATGTAAAATAAGAACCAGTGTTTTTTTTTAATTAGTTTCAGGTGCACAAGACAAAGTAATATTTAGACATTTATCATTTATATTCCTCACACTGTGTGAACCCCCCTCCCCCATCCACTATCCCTCTGACATCGCACACAGCCATTACATTTCACTGTCTCTATTCCTAATTCTGTACTCCGCTTCTTGTAAGTATATACATACATATATATACATATATATATATATATATATATATATATATATATATATATATATATATAATTGTAGTTGACATTCATTATTGTTCAGCTTCAGCTTCAGGTGTACAGTGCAGTGATCAGGCATCTACATCATCCCTGAGGTGGTCTCCCAAATGGGACAAGTGTCCATTGGATACCCTACAAAATCTTTACAACATTATTGATTACATTCCCCAAATTAATTTTCAAAACCCCGTGGCCATCTTGTGGTTACTGACTGTTTTCTAATTACCTCACCTTCCCCCTTATCCTCACCCTCCTCCCATCTAGCAACCCTGTCTTTCCTCTATGTCTCCAAAACTGTTTCTGATTAGTTCATTCACTTATTCTTTTCTTTAGATTCCACATGTAAGTGAGATCATATGGTATTTGTCTTTCTCTGTCTGATTTATTTCATTTAACATAATGTTCTCTAGGTCCATCCATGTTGTTGCAAATGGTAAGATTTCTTTCTTCTTTATGGCTGCGTAATACTCCACTGTATAAATGTACCAGTTTCTTAATCCAGTCATTTACCAATGGGCATTTCAGTTGTTTCCACGTCTTGGCTATTGTGTATAGTGCTGCAATAAACACAGGAGTGCATAAAGTTTTCTGAATTAGCGTTTTGGATTTCTCTGGATAGATACCTAGGAGTGGAATTGCTGGATCATAAGGTAGTTCCATTTTCAGATTTTTGAGATACCTCCATAGTGTTCTCCATAGTGGCTGCACCAATCTGCAATCCCACCAGCAGTGCACCAGTGTTCCCTTTCCTCCACATCCGCGCCAGCACTTGTTGTTTGTTGATTTATTGATGATAGCCATTTTGACTGGGGTGAGGTGGTATCTCATTGTGGTTTTTATTTGCATTTCTCTGATGGTTAGTGAGGTTGAGCATTTTTTCATATGTCTGTTTGCCATCTGTTTGTCCTCTTTAGAAAAATGTCTCTTCAGGTTCTCTGCCCATTTTTTTAATTGGGTTGTTTGTTTTTTTGGAGTTGAGTGAGTTTTTTACAAATTTGTGATATTAACCCCCTATCAGATATATCATTGGCAAATATCTTTTCCCATTCAGTAGGATCTCTTTTTGTTTTATTGATGGTTTCCTTTGCTGTGAAAAAATTTTTAGTTTGCTATAATCCCACATGTTTATTTTTTCTCTTACTTCCCTTGCACAAGGGGATATATCAGTAAAAATCTTACTCCGGGTAATGCCTGTGAAGTTTCTCCCTATATTTTCTTCTAGAAATTTTATGGTTCCAGCTCTTACATTTAGGTCTTTAAGCCATTTTGAATTTATTTTTGTATATGGTGTAAGGAAGTGTTCCAGCTTCATTTTTTTGCATGTGTCTGTCCAGGTTTCCCAGCACCATTTATTGACTAGACTGTCTTTACCCCACCATATATTCTTGCTTCCATTGTCATAGATTAATACGTTGCATACGGCGGGGTTTAAATCCCTCGTGAAGATTCTTGTGATCCGTACGCAACGTGTTAAATGGCCATATAGGCATGGATTTATTTCTGGGCTCTCTATTCTGTTCCATTGATCTATATGTCTGTTTTTATGCCAATACCATGCTGTTTTGATTACTGTAGTCTTGTAGTATAATTTGATGTCAGGTATTGTTATACTTCCCACTTTGTTCTTATTTCTCAAGATTGCTGAGGCTACCTGGGGTCTTTTATGGTCCCATATAAATTCTAGGATTATATGTTCTATTTCTGTGAAAAACGTCATTGGTAGTTTAATAGGAATTGCGTTGAATATGTATATTGCCTTAGGCAGTATGGACATTTTAACTATATTAATTCTTCCTATCCATGAACATGGTATGTGTTTCCATCTATTTATATCTTCTTTCATTTCTTTCTTCAGTGTCTAAACTAGTTTTTTCTCATCATAAAAGTTATGCTTCCTTTACACTAAATCAAATCACACAGTGCTCAGTAACCTGAACACACCTATTTCTCGGCACAGTACGAGATAGGCAGGGACCAGGGTCCCTGGTTCAATCAATGCTTTGCGATTTAAGTGATAAGAGACAGTATTCTCTGCAAATCCAGATCTCTGGATACACTTAGGCATCACTGGCCAATGTGGGAGGAATTCAGGTTGGCTGCCTGCTGTTGAGAAGTGCTGAGCACAATGTGTGTATTTGCACAGAATAATCATCTAGTCAATCGAGCAGGTTTGTCCACTGTGCAGAGACTGGAGGCAGTATCTGTCATCCTCTGCTGACTTTAAAATCACCAGTAACATCTAGCTTGGTGAGCCTCACATTAAAGGTAAAGAATTAAAGACTTATTGCCCAAACCAATGCACTTTTTGAAATGGTTTTTGAAAAAGGCAGCGGGGGGTGGGGACTTTGTTGAGATCTGGACACGTGGTGGATTTATGCGTACAAGGAATCATAAATTTCAGGGTTAGGGTAATTTTATACACACACATACGCATATGCACACATAGACATATATATGTATATATATTTTTAAATGCAATTAATAAACAGTAATTTCAGTCCCAAGCAGGACTTGATGTGGTTAAAATCAGTTCATGTAATATTGATTTTTCTGGGTCTAAGGATGTTTTAGGTTATTAATATTAACATGGGACAGAGTGAGATTTTTGAACATTCACAATGTTCTAGGCTACTATCTACATTATCTAATTAAAAATTTAAAATATGAAGCACCATTAAGTATTAATTCCCCTTAACTGCATTTTATAGTTGAAGAAATACTAAGAGAAGTTAAATAACTTCTAGCTGAAGGTTCTATATCTAATGGATTATGGAGCTGAGATCTAAACTTAAGACCACCTGAGTCTAAAATGGGTAGGTGCCCTTTCCAGTACAATAACACTGTTTTAAAACCTGTGTACAGGACTTTTCACTGAGGTCCACAGATACCCAAAGGGTTTGTGGATGGAGTTTAGAAAGCCTATAAACGTAGTGGGGAAAAATTACGTCCTTCTTTTCACTAACCTCTAACCGAATTTTAGCACTTGTTTCAATTGTAAATGTTCATAACAAACCTTAGAAGTATTAACTCTTGTTTCTGTTTGGTTTTACACTTTGAGGGAGGAAAAGATTAGGGATAAGATTAGAATAGTGGACAGGAAAAAACAAAACAGTGATCTCCTTGGTGATAGGATCTATACTATACATGTTTGTAACTTGTAAATAAGGTGTACTCATACATGTCTAAAAATCAGACTTACCTTTAGAGCTTATTAAATATACAAATCCCTGGGTCTTGCTCTCCAGAAATTTTGATGCAGCTGGTCTTGAGCTAAATTCTGGTCATCTACACCAGAAGTTCCACAATAAGTGCTCTGAAGGGGATGGACAGATGGATGGATGGACGAATACCTGATTAAATGAATGAACTAGAAGAAGCAAAGACAGAAAAGAAGAAGAAGGTGCCAAGAGACAGAGAGCGACACTACTGGCCTCAGCTAAGTGCTGCATTCTCGAGGTCAGGCTGATTTTGATCATCTCTCCTTCCACAGTCCTTGTGTTGGGGACCTATTCTGAATTCCCACTAAGTCAGACTCTTCCTCAATGCTGGAAAGACACATTATATACAATATCTTAGGGAAGTAGGCAACTGTCAGGAAATCTCACATTACTGGCAATCCTCTCTCAAGCAAAGATGCAGGAGAAGAAAAGGAAAGAAAATGAGGCTAAGAGGAGGGTTGAGATTGAAAAGACTTCCAGTTGTCCTGCTCACCACCTTTCAATTTCCCTTCCCAACTCCTCACCTCAAGAAACACTTTAATAGATGTAAGAATGGTATTTTAAGTAGATTTGGTGGAGGACGGGGCTATAGATTTTCCTGAGAGTAACTTCAGGGTTGAGGACTATTTTGTAAGTAATGATATTGAGTTTTGCTTTTGCCTGATAACATTTTATTTACTAAGAGCATTTATTAGTGACAGTTGAATGGATTTTTCTTGTACTTATACACCACATAGGAAGTGAAAAAGGAATT
The DNA here is from genome assembly GCF_036562045.2 of Rhinolophus sinicus. Taxonomy (NCBI): domain Eukaryota; kingdom Metazoa; phylum Chordata; class Mammalia; order Chiroptera; family Rhinolophidae; genus Rhinolophus; species Rhinolophus sinicus. The sequence continues at coordinate 16,010,676 of NC_133763.1, forward strand.
TTCTATGACATTTGCCTCATGTTCTGTTTGATATTTATTGGAGTTAGACTAGAATCTACACATGTTAAAATAATTACCTCATTATGAGGCCATTTATTGCTACTCAAGCCACCTTACTTCCTGTAGAGAAATAACATGCTTCATGTGCAAAGGCTATTAATGGTGGCAAAAAAAAAGATATAAAAGATAAGAAGGAAGCAAAGTCACTGCCAACACTGAAGTTTTCCTAGTAGCTACTGGCATTGGAGAGAGGACTTTTTCATTTTAAAATCCAAAAAGCAGATATTCAAGTATGTCTAATATGGGTAGGTATAAAAGGAATAATGGTCAACTATCCCTTATACTCGTATACCCAAAAGCATGTAGTTAGGGGCTCAGTTGGTTAGAGCACGAGCTCTTAACAACAAGGTTGCCAGTTCGATTCCCACATGGACCAGTGAGCTGCACCCTCCACAACTAGATTGAAAGACAATGACTTGGAGCTGATGGGCTCTGGAAAAACACATTGTTCCCCAATATTCCCCAATATAAAAAAAAATTAAAACAAAAAAAGGATGTAGTTAACAAAACAAGGCATAATGCTGTTGCTACTTCGTGATTTTTTCCCCTCCTTTTGGCTCAGATCTAGCAATGACAGGAATTATTTAACCCAGAAATGTCAGGTTTGATGAAGATTATAGGTGTTCTGAGTAATGATATTAAGCGCACATTTCTTAGACAATCTTAGTGCTGAAAATGAACTGTCAGAGATTAGTTCCTCTCAGACCTCCGCAACCTACTCAGAGGCTCTCATCTCCACTCTACTAGGGGAAATGAACAGAGCTGCTCGGGCTCCTAGGCCTGCCTGCCACATCCTCTTCTGAGGGAAGTGGCCTCACCCACACTTACCGCTCAGTAGCCATTCTAGTCTCATAGTCACAGATGAACTCATCTGAGTAGACCCAAAGTGGAAGAGAGCCTGGAAAGCTGCCATGGCGAGGGCAGAGTGGAGGGCATTCCTATTCATTTCCCACGATGTTTACTGGGTCCAGTTCTTGGTCTTGGAATCCTAGGAGAACTAGTTTCCTTTCCCCTCAGTAAACCATGTTTTACCTGAGAAAGGTTATCTGGGCCTCTTTTTCTCATGAGTACATGTGTCAGGTTAGACAAATTCACTTCAACATGCCGAAGTTGAAGGTCGCTTGCGAGTCCGCAGATGAATTTTAGTCGCTTGAATCTCTGAAATGCCCATATTTAACTCTTTTGAGCTACAAAAATGTCAATTTCATGTGGTTCAACCTGATATTGTGCCCTGTGTGTGCCAACCTGGGCTTGCATAGACTAGGGAGCCCAGTATCTTTTAGTTCCTCACCACTCACCATCTTTCCTATTGAATCATAAGCTTAGCTGAGTCACTGTACATCCCTGACCCGTGCTGTTTCCTGTCTCCATAAAATCATTTTTGCTATTCCCTCTGACTGGAACGCGATTCCCTAACTTTTCTACCTGTAAATTCCTATTCCTCTTTCAAGGTTTATTTCCAATGCCAGCTCCTCTGTGAAACATTCCCTGATTCCACCAGATTTTACTGATAACGTCTTCATTCCAGTTTTCCTTGATCCCTAGTTCTCTTACTTTATGTTAGCATGTACCACACTGAACTACCCTTACCTGTTAAAGTCTGTCTAAAAGGCTACCGAAAAGGCTGTGAGGTCCTTGAAAGCGAGGACCATGGTTTTAATTATTTCCCTCTGTGGCACAAGTCAGTATTTGGTATATGTATGCTTTTAATTAGCCTAAGAGACCTTGAATTTTAGAAGCTGACCCCAAACTTCTCAAACATTCAAAAACTGAAAGGCAGTCATCAGGTGGCAATGCCACATATATTATTACTCACCACTTACATTTTTAATGAAATAAGCTTGGAAAAATAGAAATAAACCCCAGTATTTTGAAATTTAAGGCACTGGACACAACTTATATCCAATATTTCCTCTCAAATAATTATTGCACATGCTGCTTGAATTATAGCCAAGAAAATCAATAGTCTGGCCTTTGGAATAAAAATTCAGTTTCCGTGGAACTGTATCCTTCCTTCCATTGAGAGTTTGAGAATAGTTTAAATTACTCTGTTAATTTTAAAATAAATAAGTCATAGGGACGTAATGTGCAGTATAGGGAAAATAGTCAGTAATATCATAATAACTTTGCATGGTGACAGACGGTTAGTAGACTTATTGTGGCGATCACATCATAAGGTATATAAATATCAAATCACTATGTTGTACAACTGAAACTAATATAATATTGTATGTCAACTACATTTTAATACAAATAAATTAAAAAATTAATCTGTTAATTTATTTTGAAATCCATTGAAAACATTGGTTTGAAATGGACTCTGTGGGTAGAGACTTTTTTAAATGGAGAAGTTAATAGTAAGATTTGCATGTTAGAAACATGTAGAAAATGGTTGAAAGAAGGAGACAATATAGACAGGGAAACCTGTTATGGAACTGTTCAGAGTCTAAATTAAGTCAGTGGCTGTGGAGATGGAGAAGGGAAGACAAGGAGAGATATTTAGGAGTATTCACAGTAAACCATCCATTTTTTATACATAGGTAGATATACTCAATGGTATTTACTTTCAAAGCCATTTGGTAAGACAATGCTCTTAATTTTTCTGGAATTTGTGTTATGAATATGGACCACAGTTTTCTCAGAGAGAAACTTTCAATTGTTATATAAGCAAAAGTCAAAATACCTACTTAGAATGACTAATTCTCACACACGAGAAATGGGCTCATTTCAGTGTTAGGAGTACTCCAATTAAAAGAAAATGGTAACACATTTTCCACTACAAATGCTAGGGAATTGGGGATATATGGAGAGTACCAAGAATCATTCATTTGGATATAGCTTTGTTGTACTTATTTCCTAGAAAGTCACATATTCATGTTTGGTTCATAAACAACAACAAAATAATTGGTATAAATCAGGGCAGATGAAGTTCAATCTAATGGATCTAGTACAAGGAATAGATCTTAGTTTGTACAATGAAGACTTTCGTTTTTCACCCTTGAGGTACAGAGTCAAAGCAAATTCAATGATATTTAAATAACATCAAGGATTATGATTTTCAAAACAACCTAAGTTTTTGGTTAGTACCTTTAGAAAACCCTGCCTAATAACACAGTTTAAAATTGTAGTTTCAATGATGGACTGATTCTCAATTTATTACCAAATGATTTGCAAAAATATCCACTCTGGCTCAGAACAGAAAATTTGGTGTCACCATCGGTTCCTTTCTTTACTTTTTCTTCCTTGCATCCAAACAAACATTAAGATCTATTCATCCTACATTCTAAGTGGTCTTTTCACCCCCATTTCCTCACAGAGGATTGTAAAAATGGCCACAACACTTTGCAACTCCTTTTATCAAGAAGTGGAATCTATTTCCCCATCTCTTGAATCTGGTTTGCTGTTGGACTCACTTTGACCGATGGAATGTGGCAGAGGTGAGGTTCAAGAAATTTTAAGACTAGGACTCAAAAGACCTTATAACTTTTGCTAGCATGCTCTTGGGATCATGTGACTGCCATGAGAAGAATCTCCATTCAATCCTCACAATAATATAATTACTTAGGAGAAAGTTACTACTATTATCTCCACTTCAGGAACGAGGAACCTGGAGCACAGAGAGACTAAGGAACTTGCCGAGGTTATCAAGCTAATCATTGGTCCCCTAGGCTAATCATTGCCTAGGACGCAAGGCATTGTGACTACAGAACCTACACTCTCAACCACCACACACTTAGGCAGAGATAAATGTTCTGGTTAACCAGGGACAGGTCTAACCTCCTTGCTCTTGGGGACAGGAGGAGTATGCACCCATCACTTTGGGTAACGTTTATCAGAGTTGCAATTTCTTGTTCAAAACTATATCTTCTCAACAGCTTGTAAGTGCATCCCCAGTGCCTGGGTAGGGATGAGGCATAGAGCAGATGTTTAAGAGAGAATTATTATTTCCCTTTAATAGAATTCCTGCATTAAAAACCCCAGTCTTCAAATTCATAAGTAGCCTCTGAGTTTTCACTACAATTGTTAATACAAATGCTCACCACACACACACGCGCACGCACACACACACACACACACACACACACACACACAGAACCCATTGCTCACTGCCCGTCAGTACTCATCATCCCACCAGCACAGAAAGAGAAACAAATGGTATGTTGATGTGCCGTTCTGAGAAGGTATCATAACTTTTTGAAATGAGGATAGTATTTATTTCTAGAGTTTTCCTTTGTTCTGGTTGCAAAGGAAGTTCATAATTAAGTGTCATGTTTAGTTATTCTAGATTTCCTCATCCAATAGATTTTTATCTCGTTCTCTACCTTTCCTCTCTTATTTTTGATTATTTTCTTTGTTTTATCTGCTTTGGTCTTTTTAGTTGTGTGTTTTTATTATTAGAAGCCTAAATCTTTGGAAGAGTAGACAGGATATGAAAAGATCTGTAAATCCGTTAAGTGATATACTTTTATTTTTGTTTCATGGACAATTACAGCATGTAGAATTAGAACTGGAATATATTTGTTGCTTAAGTGATGCCATACCTTTCAAAGAAAGTAACAATTTATTTCCTCCAAGCCACAGTGGAGGATTAACATTTTGTAATGTACACACATACAGAATCATCTCCAGGAAAGCATTCCCCCCACCCTGCTTTCCCCTTTTGTTCCTGTGTGCAGTCTGTTCATAAGGGATTGATCCTTATTTCCAACCATTCAAAGTTAAATCCGCTAATCCACGGGTTCCACATTGTCCCGCTTCAGGGTGGGGTGGAGAGCAGCTGTGGCTCTGATAGCTCACCCACTGAAGTGTGTACCCACACCGGCCCTCCAGGAGCATGCCTCTGACAACCACACGCAGAGTGTGTCCGCATGTGCCAAGCTCAGTCGAGCCTTAAACATATATAAAGTAACCAAAGCATCAGGGCTTCATACTTCATTGGCAATGTGCAAGTTACAGACCTTTCTCAAAGGTTAAAGGCTTATGCTGCTTTCTTTAGTTCAGCAATAAATATTTATGGGATTAACAGCCCATTGTGAATGGATAACCAAATGCATTCTAATGCAAAACTGCTAGCTGCTGTTTGACAGGATGAAATTACATGACCAATTCTCTTTTTTGTGCACTTTTGTGCACTTTTACTGCTCCCTGGATCACCCATCATGGACCTTCGCTAGGTGTTTTTTTTTTTTTTTTTACTTTTCCAAGCTGCTTGGAAAACATTATTCTGAATTTGCTTGGAGAACATGTCAGCCATATGAAAAGTACTGGGATATACATTTTTCTGTTAATCTCTTGACATGAAAATGATTTTTTTTTTACTACAACAGAAAATTTCATTTACAATCATCTATAGCTAATTACGTCTTTGTTTCCAGTAAGAAGCAGTGACTTCAATGATCTATGTATAATAACATTATATGCAATGCCTACATTTATGCGGTACTTTTCTCAGAGGACTTTCATACATCTTGTGAATCTTGAACTAATTTATCTTTGTGGGCATGCTGGTGCTTGTGACATTATTATCAGCTAAGCTTTATTGAATGCACATTATATGCCAATCACTGCTCTTAGCTCCTTACATGTATAATTGTCAAGTCTTGCAACAACCCAATAAAAAAGGTACCATTACTTTATAAGATAGATCTGCACTTGATAAGTAAAGATAGATCTATAGATGAAGGAATGGAATTTCTGGTAGAGCTAGAATTCCAATCTAAGGATGTCTCACTCTACCACTGATGAAAAACTGGTGTGATGAGGGTTGAACTGATTCCTGTTGGACCCAGTAGCAAAGATGCTGTACCTTTAAATTAGTATTATAATTCAACATGCATCCTTCTGTGTGAGTAGTTGAGTAGTGAGGCTGCACTTGGCCACTCTCTGTGATCACATTTGATGCCACCCACCCTGGGAAGCAGGTGGCAATGTCTTAGGAGTGTTGGGATGGGATACGGTTTTGCTGCAAAGCCAGAATCACTTCCAAAGTGCTGCTCCTCCAATATACAAAACTGAAGGGTACTTTAAAAAAATATTATTCCAGATTGGATAAAAACAATTCAGTACTATACTGCTAAATGCAATTATTCTTAATCATTTATTCATTCCACAAACATTTATTTATGACAATAGGACGTTTTCATTATGATTTTCTTACTTCTAGTGTAAGTACCTCAGCAAAACAACTTAAATTTGCAGCATCTATCTCCATCCATTCCTGGCGTATACATTTGGAGGGACTAAATGCTCTCTAGTGAGTGTGGGAGCACTTGAGTTTAGCCATTTTCTTTCTTTGGGGGATATGGAGATGGGGAAGAGATCCAGCCAGCCTAAGGCGGGCATGTGCTGTCTGCCCCCGCCACTTATTTCAATATGGGCCCCTGGGGAGGCCCGGTGGTTCAGCTGACAGGGCACCTAATTTGGGAGTAGGGGTTAGAAAGTCCATTTAGTTGTCTATCTGAAGCTTTGCTCTAGATTTGGATTTATGAGAAATGATTTCCATTCATCTGTTTTCTGTATTGTATTCCTGCTTGATTTTAAATTCAAAAAGAAAAGAGTGGAGTGCTTCATTTTCTCTTAAAAATTTTCCAAAAAGATGGTTATATCTCTATTCATTGAAGTATCAATTTTAGCAGGAAAAGAGTGGATTTTTAGATGTTAACTAACCTTGCATTCCTGGGATAAATCCACCTTGGTCATAGTATATGACACTTCTTAAAACAATACTTTTATTGAGATATAATTCACAGAGCATAGAATTCACACACTTAAAGCGCATGATTCAGTGATTTTTAGTATTTCACAGAACTGTGCAAATATCACCACAATCTAATTTTAGAATGTTTCCATCATTCAAAAAAGAAAGTCCATACCCATTAATTGCCACTCCACTCCTTCTTTTCTTCTCCCTCTCCCATCCTTAGGGGACCACCAGTCTCCTTGCTGCCTCTGTAAATTTGTCTATTATGGGCATTTCATGTAAATGAAATCATATAATATGTGCTCTTTTGTGACTGGTTTCTTTAACTTAGCATAATGTTTTCGAGGTCCACCCTGTTGTAGCATGTGTCAGTACTTCATTCCTTTTTACGGCTCAATAATATTTCATTGTATGGAATTCATCAGTTGATGGATATTTGTGTACTTTTACTTTTTGGCTATAATATAAGTAAGCTGCTATGAACATTTGTGTACAAGTCTTGTGGGAATGTCTGTATTATTTTCCTTGGATATATACCCAGAATGAAAATTGTTGCTTTATATAGCACCTCTGTATTGAATTGCATGAGGAACTGTTTTATTTTTTTTTTATTTTTTATTAAATTTATTGGGGTGACAATTGTTAGTAAAATTACATAGATTTCAGGTGTACAATTCTGTATTACATCATCTATAAATCCCATTGTGTGTTCACCACCCAGAGTCAGTTCTCCTTCCATCACCATATATTCGATCCCCCTTACCCTCATCTCCCACCCCCCACCCCTCGCCCCCCTTACCCTAGATTTTTAATTACTAATTCATTTTATTTATTCCCTCTTGGTTTGTCTACTCAGATTTTGTACTTCTTCTTGAGTCAGTTTTGGCAATTTGCCTATTTTATGTAAGTTATCTAAAGTTATTCATGGTATTCTCTTACAATCCTTTTAATTTCTATAATATCAAAAAGGATATCTCTTGTTTTGTTTCTGCTTTTGGTATTTTATGCCTTCTTTCACTTTTCTTCTAGTCAATGTAGCTAACGATTTATCAATATTATAGATTTTTTGAAAGTACCACCGTTTGGTTATATTGATTTCTCTAGTGTTTTTCTATTTCGATTTCATTATTTATGATTTGATCTTTGTTATTGCCTTACTTTTGCTTGCTTTGAGGGTAGTTTACTCTTCCTTTTCTAGTTTCTTAAGGTGGATACTTAGAGTATTTATGTGAAAATATTCTTCATTTCTGACGTGTCCATCTATACCTATAAGTTTCCCTGTAATAACTGTTGGCTGTATACCATAAATTTTAATATATTATGTTTTTGTTTCCATTCAGTTCAACTTTCTTATGTTCAGAGAACATACTTTGAATAATTTCAATTCTTTTAAATGTACTCAGTCTTGTTTTATGGCCTAGCATAGGTCTATCTTGAAAAATGTTCCATGTGGTCTTGAAAAGACTGTGTATTTTACTGTTAGGGGGAGTGTCTACAAATGTCAGTTAGGTCAAGTTGGTTGCTAGTGTTGGGCTGGTTTTCTAGATCCTTGCTGATTCTGTTTATTTGTTTAAGAATTATTTTTGAGTAGGGCATTAAAATATCCAAATACATTTTAAGATTTTCTATGTGTCCTTTCAATTTTTTCTGTTTTTACATATGTCTTTTGGGTTCCATTGTTAGGCTTGCATATATTGTATAGATGTACTCATCCTTATGAAATCCCTTCATATCTAATTACATTTCTTAAATTCTATTTTTTCTGATATTAACTATAGCTCTATTACCATTACTATTTAGAGGGAATATCTTTTTCTGTCTTATTACTTTCAACTAATTTGTGTCTTTTAATCTAAAGTCTGTCCCTTATAGATAGCATACAGTAAGTAGACTCTTGTTCTTTTTTTAAAAAATAGTGTTTTGTCCATTATTTATTATGATTATTCACATACTTGGATTTATATCTGCAATTTTTCCGTGTTTGTCACTTTGTTTCTTTTTTCCTCCTCATGAACTTCTTTTGTGTTAAACACATTTTATGTGTTTACTGTTCTTGCTATACCATGTAAATTTCTCTGTTGACTTTTAAACTATATTTTAAAAGTAATTTTCTTGTGGTTCTTTTAAGGATTACAAAATGCATCTCTTTTTTCCACAGTCTAATTAACCTTCAGGTTAACATTGGCTTAATTCTAGTAAACTCTAGAAAATCCGCTCCTATATAGCTCTATTTCTTCTTTCCTCTTTTCTGCTCTTATTGTCATTCACATTACATGTACAAATACTAGAAACCTAACAATATATTATTACAATTGTTTTATACAATCTTATATCTTTTAAATCAGGAGAAGGGAATAAATACACTCAGGCAGTCTTTTATACGTATCCATGTATGTACCATTTCTGACGATCTTCATTTCTTCCTTTTAATTCAAGTTACCATCTGTTGTTATTTTCTTTCAGCCTGCAGAATTTCCCTTAGTGTCTCTTGTAAGGCAGGTGTGCTAGCAACACATTTTATCAGCCTTTGTTTATCTGGGACTGTATTTCATTTTGCACATTCATTTTGTTGGAAATAGATTTCTTGAGTGACATTTTATTTTTCCTTTTAGCCCTTTAAATGCATAATTTCACTGTCTTCTAGCATCCATTGCTCTTGATAAGAAGTTAGCTGCTAATGTTTGTTGTGATTTTTTTGTATGTTAAGAGTTTTTTGTCTCTTACTGCTTTCAAGACCGTCTTTAACTTTCTGCAGGCTATGATGCATCTAGGTGTGGATCTCCTTATGCTTATTGTTTATCTTACTTGGGGTTCATTGTTTAGCTTCTTGGATCTGTAGATCAATTTTTAAATTTAATTTGAGAAGTTGTGAATCACTATTTCTTAAATTTTTTTTGGCCACTGTTTCTCTCATCTCTCCTCCTAGGACCCCAGTAATATTTATGCTATGTTGTTAAGTTATCTCCAGATCTCTGAGGTTCTATCCATTTTTCTTCAATTTTTTCCTCTCTGTTCATCAAATTAATTTCTATTTCTATTTCTTCAAGTTTAATTATTCCTTCTTCCGCCACTGCAAACCTGTGATTGAACTCATTTAGTGAACTTTTCATTTGTTATTGTAATTTCAATTATTGAACATCCATTTGGTTATTTTTAATTCCTGTTTCCTTATTGGGTTTTCTTATTGTTGAGTCATTGTCATCATATTTTAAAAAATAATTTAAACATGACTTTAATTTTCAACATTTTTATAATTAGTGCTTTGAAGTCTTTGCTGAATACATCTGAGTCCACTCAGAGACAATTTCATTTGACTATTATTTTTCCCTGGAGTATGGGTCATATTTTCTTGTTTCTTTTTATGTCTTAATTTTTTTGTTGTGGGAAACTGGACATTTTAGATAATGTATCATAGGAACTCTGGCTTCTGTTTTTATTTCCCTCCTGTGGGTTGTTGTTTCGTTTTGTTTTAAACAACTTGTCTGGGTTTGATCTTGGTGTGTGGCTGCTAAGACCTCTGCTCATTTCTTTTTTTTTAAACCTATTTTATTTTTTTTTCCTGGGGTCCTAGAGTACACCAGTATACCTGCATAGCTTAGTGGTTGGTCAATGATTGATTAGACGGTTTAAATATCTAACAGTAGTCATCTTCTACCCTTTGTTGGTCTATGTGTGAGTTGTGGAGTACATTAAAAATTCAGGCAATTTTCAAATCTTCCCTGACCTTTATTTCCTCCCATTCCTCCAGGTCTTTCTTTCGTATGTGTGTAGCCACCCAGCCAGCTGGGGATATTTAGAGACCCTGTGCCCCTCGACTGTCTCCTGCACATGTGCAGCCTTCTGGTTTTATATAACATAAAAAGTGACACCTCATCACTTTTGTTATGTGTATAATGTGCCATGAAATGGACATCTCACCATAGCTGCCATACTTTATTGGTTAGAAGCAGGTCCCACGTGCTGCCCACACTCAAAGGGAGGGTGGCAATGGCATAAATACTGGAGGCAAAGAGTTATTGGGGATGCCTTAGGATCCATCTATCACATAGAGAAAGACGACTGGGGATCTCAGTGCTTTCCTACTCTGTGGTGGGAAGCTGCAAAAGTGTAAGTTAGAATTTTCAGAGGATGACTAAATCTCTAAACTGTTTTGAACAATCACCTTAACTCTTTTAATTCCCTAGGCTAGAGACAATGAGATTTTGGAAATTTTGGATTTGAGGACATAAAGAAGGTTCATTGCACTGGGGTAAGAGAGCAACTACAGGATGCTGAACATTTTTAAGTGGAAAGAAGCAGTACAATGGCTTATTGAAGGAATAATGAGATAAGACGGAAGCACTGGCTTGGGAGATTGCCTCTATGAAACTTTCGTAGGCTGGGATTATTTTGATCAATTCTTTTGAACAATTAGCTTGTCATTTCATTGGTGAATATCTATTTTCTTCATATGGAATTAACTGGGTTGAATAAATTGAATTTACTGAATGTTTGGGGCGTGATGTAGACAGAATTTTAATCTGTGGATGTTGATAGGAATGGAAACCGGACAAACAGGGAATTAAAAGGGCACTGAAGTGCCTTAGCACCTACTGACATTTTGAATTAGATTCATCACCACACAATTATTACTTCTTACTTGTCTGGATAATCAGGGCATATTATTATGTTCACAAAACTTCGATGCTCTAATTAGTGCCTAGTATGAATTTGTCTCATTTAACTTTCCCTAGAAAAAAACAATTTCTATTCAATCACTAGACTAAAATGTGAATTCTAGGCATGAGTGATGAAAGCTATGTTAAAATAATAAGAAATGGAAAAAGAGCCAGTTTTGGACAGACAGATGTGTTTTGTTTTTCAAGAGTGTCAGTATCCTGAAATGGAAGAATGTCAATTAAATAGGCTTAATTTATCATGGATGCCTACAACTTTGCAATGAAAATACTTTAAATATGTTAAAAATCACAGACAGTAATTGGTTTTTAAGCCACAACTTTCTATCTTGGAAGATTTAATTCTATTTGATCATAAAAACAGGTATCAACAACTTGAAACTTGAAATTTTCATGACGTACTTAAGTAGCAATCTGCAACATTCTACTTAATTTTTTTGATTTTTGAATTTTAAAAGGAAATTCTTTCTTGATACTTCTTAAGGACACTAATGACAAAGAAGCCATCTCACCTATTGTTACAACTAGTCTGCTTTCACAAAGCCTGGTTGGAACACGTTGAACAGACTGTTGTCTGCTGAAGATGGACCGAGAACTGCCCTTCCCTTTTGACAACTGTCCTCTTCTCAGCCCAAAGTCCACTTCCCATGACAGAATTCAGGGCAGGGGAAGGCATCCCTGCTAGATGACCTTAATTTCTGCTTCTCTCCAGGTCACACTTTATGGGGCAGAGAGAGCTTCCTAGGTCTCAAGCAGAAGTCTCTACCTTCTCTACAGCTACACAAGAAGGAGGTGGAGCCAGGTTTTGTATTAGGCATAGAAAGAACATGGCTAATAAACTTGTAGATTACCATCCAACCCATCTCTTACAATCGTATTTCATAATACATCACACATTTTTGACTTTTTGCTTTACTGTTAAGAGCCTGTATTTGCATTAGCAACTATCGCAAGTTTATTAAATATATAGAGTTATATACATATATATCTGCTGAATATGTATATATATATAAAACTATATATAAATAAATACATCTGTAAATATACATGACTATATACGTATAACATACATAGTTATATGTTGACAATTTGTTAACTTCCTGTCGTACGAAAGTTGTTTAATTTTTATTAATTCCTCCTTTCTTACTTGGTAGTTTCTATACCAATATTAATCCCGACTCAACAATCAGGAAAGAAAATCCAAATGGAACATATCACATCTATTCCAGAAAAGGAGTCAAATGAGAGCACATTTCTGTATTAGAGGCAGGTGAGCTGTGCATAGGCGGGGTCTTTCCATCACACTGCAAGTTACAGAGGCTGAATCAAACACTGACAGATTGAGAAGGGGTTCTAGGTTAAGACACAGAAATCTTTCTATAAATTGAATCCTCATTCTCTGATTTCCCTATTTTTTTTTTTTCTTTCATGCAGTCCCGGACCTGGCATAGTTTCATGTTCACAAGCAACCATAGAAAAGTCTTCCATAGCCCCACCTAAAAAATTATCTAGTAGTTTGGATTTTTATTCTGATGATTCGCTCCATTAAAGGGGATAATTTGGAATAGCATTTGTTTCCTCTGTCCCGTACATGTAGGATACAGCAATGCCACAATTTGAAGATTTTGACTTACACAAAAATGTGAAATAGATGAAAAACTTTGAAAATTGACTCTTTAGAGCTCTAATATCTTTCCACAAAATATACTAAAAGATACATTTATATCCATATTACCTTTTGTTTTTATATTAACAAAGTATCCTCAACAAGCACAGTAATTTTGAGATACATCAGAACCAAGTTTGATCTTCCCTCCCCAACCACTGACTACAGGACCTTGGACAAGCTATGTATTCATTGTATGTAAATTAGACATCATAAAGCCTAGCTTGCATTACTCTTTAAAAGATTATGCAAGATAACACTTCAAAGGAAGATGCCAGCCCCAGAGTCTATGCCCAGTAAATCACAGCTATGATTTTTTTATTATTATTATAATTGGCTTTAAAATCGTTTACAGCCAATCCTTAAAACAGTTTTCGATTTATTTGGGTTAGTTTAACTGATTAATTTAAAGTTTTTGTGTATTGTGAAGATTTTAATTGTTTATGTTTCATTGTCTGTTTGACTTCCTGATTATCTTTGCTACAAAGTAATAATTATGCATTGCAAATATTTGCTTGAATTTTATACAAATCAATTTTAAATGAAAGATATATTTACATTAATCAATTTAAATAAAGAACACCACTTGTCCATAGCTTTCTTGCTATCATTTTTACTTTTAGTTAAAAGTGAGTAGCTGATACAGTACTAATTGCTTTAAATCATTATGAAATCAAAATCAATTTTGACCATTAGAATGGCAAGATTCTCCAATCTGAGAAGGCATTGCTTCTAATTCTAGCTGATATTTCTTTTAGACCATGTAAGTTTCATGATATAGCTGGAAACATTTCTCTAATTATTAAAAGTACATAAAATAATCTGTTTGATTGCTATTATTTTGTATGTTGAGAATAGATGAAAGTTACCAGTGAAGCAAAATCCCCAGACTCTCATCTCAATAACTAGCTGCATCATTTACTCCATTGCTCAAATTCAAACCCTGAGCTCCATCCTAATTTCTTCCCTTTTCTCACATGTCACTTCTCTTCCTGTAAGAACTATTGTCTAGGCATTTTTATCTTTACTGCTGTCACCCAAGTCCAAGCCACCATTTTCTCTCATGTGGTCTATTGGAACAGCCCACAATGGTTCATTTTCTTCTACTCTTATGCTGCTCCAATCCATTCTCCAAGCAGCTCCAGTGTTTCTTTCCTAAATGTAGAGCATGCCATGCTCCGGATTGAAACATACTAACGTCCTCTCAATGTTTCCTAATCCAACTCAAATTCTGTACCATGTCTTCTTCAACCTCTACTTACTTTTCTGATTTTATCTTTCATCACTCTCTACCTTATTCTCTAAGCTCTAGCCATGTGGCTCTTTCTGTTTCCTCTGGGATATTCTTAGCACCACTCTAAATGACTTCATTTGTGTATCTGCTCAAATGCCACTTCCTAAGAGACGTCTTCTCTAGCTCCTCTGACAAATATTGATTAAACCAATCTGATCACTTATAATCAAGTCCTTTTTAAAGTAGATATTTAGAGGAAGTCAAGGGCCAAAGTGTTTCTCTCCCAAAACCTTGCTACCAGAAATCAAACAAGTCTTAGTGTAAACTCTGCCACACACATACTAATAGTCATTTGCAAAGAACACAAAACATGTTTTGCAGGCTTAGTGAAATCCCAGCTCTCTGTCCTTCTGAGAATATGAAAAGCTGCTTCTGACAATATTCTAGTAGTAAGAAGCATCGTACTTTGAGTTGGAGTCAGGCAACAGAATCCTCACGTTTCTGAACAAAGGGCTGATGGGAACCCAAACTCCAGAGCCCCATTCCAGAGTGAGTGGGCTAATGGGCTCCCTAGACTCACATGTTCTACACATGCAAAGCAGCCAGGAGTGTCTGAAGACTATTTCTAGCCAATTCAAGATGCTGGAGAACCATTCATGTCACCAATAAAACCTAATTTCTAATATCAAGTAGGCTAAGTAAACACTTTCTGGTGTCGATCAGATAAAAGATGCTAAAGGGTTTTCATAGCTGCCTCTGACTTGTAGGCTTTTGTTTAGCTTTTCAAATGTGAACTACCCTCCTGAGTAGGATACTGGAAGTGAACCCACCTCTAACCCCTCCCCCAGCATGTATAGTAAAATTAACATACATCTATAACACATTGTTTATATGTTATGCTATTTTAAATTATAGAGAGCACATCACACCCTAATATACTCCTTCATGGCATAGTTTTATTTTCTTCATAGGACTTCTGAATCTCTACAATTCACTTGCTTAGTTTTGCTTATCTATACCTAAATGTCTCACAAGTGAGTAATTATGCAATATACGAATACACTGAGAGCCTGTTATGTCCAAGGCATGTTGCTAAGCTCTTATGACTAAAAAAAAAAGGGATATTATATATTATACACACACACACACACACACACACACACACACACATACACATATACATATGCAAATATATGGTATGCTAGGACAAACCTACTAGGAGAAATAGGAAAAATAAACTGAAAATAAGCCAAAATTCTCTAATTGCCAAGGATCATTTTTTAATCTCTTCCTCAAATTAAAATTAAACTCTTTTACAATTGTTTATCATGGGATAGATTAAATGAAATGACTTAAGTTTACCCTCAACAATCCTCTATTTATTATTTCTCCCTTTGTGAATGTTATTGAAATGTTACCTGTCACCTGGGCTCAAAATCTGAGTACTAACTTTGGGGTTTTCCTTTCCATTACTTTGTATCTAATTAGTGGCCACTTCTGAGTATCTGATCCCTCTCCCATATGTCTCTACAGTCTCATCTCCCTCACCCTATTCTAGCTCAGGCTTCATTATCTTTCTTTTGCCTGCATGGCTGTCCTCCCAGCTCTAAATCTTCTCCTGAACTCAAGACTACGACTATTACCTCATTCGACTTTCTTGAGCACATTTGTGATGATGTGACTCCCTTGATGAAGAGCATTCAGTCTCTGCCTTTACTAAATTAAACGCTGTTAAAATTTAGAAAGTTTCAACACTTATGCCAATCCTTATGTTTAGCTTTCCAGGACAATCCATTCCCTGAAGGTTCTGTATAGTTCAATTTGTAAGGCATTACATTAATAACGTTTCACGAAAATAAACATTGATATGAAAGCTAAAAATTCAGACAATAATCTCTGTAGTCATAAGCCCATTATTTTCACTTTTCACTTGATATTTGGCCTGGGGATGTGTTTGACTGCCTGGCAAAATGAATATAATTTTTAAAACATCACTTTGTACCTCTGTTTTACAGGCTGTAGAAAAATGAATGTGAACAACCATGTCTTTAGTAATAATACTAGAATACTAGAAATTGAGGAGCCACCTTAAAATATCCAGAGACCATACTTTAAGTGGAGAATTCCAATGACTTTAATAAAACAAGTGCTATAGTTTATTTCTGAATACTATGGAGACAAAATTAAATCCATGTTTTCAAACATTCGTTTTGGATTCTTGTGAATTTGTTTGGATAATTTTGTCTCCATTTTCTCTTTCCCAGCCACTCATTGTAATGGCAGGGTATAATGATTGAAAGAGTAAGAAGGCAGTTCTTTATAAAAAACAGGTAATTAGGTTTTAAAAATAAATATGTACCTGAAAAATGTTAAAAGCAAGAATGGAGTCAAGACTCACCATGTGCCCAATCTGAACTCTTTTGACCTCTCTGTCCATCCGGGTCTTTCCCCGAGCTGCTGTATGGATGGAGACACCTCTGCCTTCCCTGAACGGAGCTTGTATCTCCACCTCCACTCACAGTCACTTCTGAAGTCTCAGGAATGTTGATTTGGATCTTATCCTCCGATTTCCATTCTCACTGATACTTCATAACTTTTCTTTAACCAGTATTTCCCAAGTTATTTCCTTCAGAAAATTGTTTGGGAATTCTGGATTTTTTTTTAAATTAAAAAATATATTTTAAAGTTTCATTTTGAAATAATTTCAGACTTATTGAAAAAATAGTTCAAAGAATTCCTGTATATCCTACCTCCAGTTTCCTCAAATGTTTGTATCTTACATGGCCACGGGACAATTATAAACCTCGGAAATTAATATTGGTACAATACTATTATCTAACCCATTAACTATATTTGATTTTCCACAACTGTCCTACAAATGTGTTTGTTGGTCCAGTATCACATGTTTCATTTAATTGTTGTGTTTCTTCAGCCTCCTTTAACCTGGAAGAGCCCCTCAGTATTTGATTTTCATGAGTTTGTTTTTATTTTTAAACAGCAAGATCTCTCAGAGACTTTAATATGCTAATTTACATAGTAAATCTCCAAGAAGTGGATATAACAAGACATCAGTCAAACTTGTCACCTTGGAATCCTGCTTGCGGTTCAATTTATAAGATAAGTATTCCAAGGACACTCGGGGGTATATAGGCCCAGACTATTATATGAGTATCCTGATATGTGTTCCTGCTTATCTGATCCATCCTGCACATGTCTATTAGAATAGCTTCCGGAAATCAGAGTTCTGTGTAGGACCTTTTCCTGCTTATAAACTGAACAGAGCTCTTTATTTCATTTGGGTGAAGACCCAGAGGCTTAACTTGGTATTCAAGAGCCCCATTAACCTTTCTTTCCAAGTAAGTCGCTACTTCTGCGCATTCACTCTTTACTTAAGCCAAAGGGAACTACTCACTCTTCCCCTAGTTTCTTATTTTTATTTCTCTGCTTATGCTGTCCCTTCTGTATGGAACACTTCTGTATGTGAGAAGCAACGAAAGGTGCTCTTTGTTGCAAGATCCATGGGAAATCTGAATCTTGGTTTTCTTTCAGCTTGCCTTTGACGAGTTTGTAACAAGAATCCAGCAAAACCCATGTGTGAAACTCTCTTTGGCCAAGGCAGCTCTATTTCCTGGGACTGTGAACTCCAGAAGGAGTTTCTCCCCCCTCCTGTTAGGACAGTCAGGCCGCTGCTTGTTTTTGCTCTGCTGAATGCCTGCTTTTAAAAAACTATTTGTGACATGTTTTAAAATATATATATTTTTCTGTAACCAAAGAGGTAATAATTGCTTTAACTTTCAGAATTCTTAAGTTTCACTGTGGTGGCACGAATGGAAGCTTCTGTAACCCCGCCAGTAAGTCATTTAGGATGTCCTTGAAATATAAAAGTTTGGTACATTAAATAAAGTTCCCTTCTGAGAGTAAACTCTTTGGGCCACAGTTAAATATTACAGCTTCCCTGAATACTACGTCCTCCCATGAGCCCTGGAGGCACTTAGAATCTTAGTTATGTAACTCTCATTTTCTGCCCGGTTACGGCACTCTGATGGCCTACTGGATGTACCTTAGGAGACAGAAAGATACTATGGGGTGGGTCATGTCAAATTCCACTTGGTTTAGTTTAATTCCATCCTCTCATCCCCAAAGCTCCTAGCATAGTGCTTTGTACACAGTAAGCCCCTTATTGAATATGTTTTTCTGAATGTTTTCATTTGTAAAGAATAATAATAAAAAAAAAAACCTAACAAGATTTTCTTTATAGAATTTATACAAAATTTGGTTAAAGGGAGAGTGTAAATGTTTTTGGATTAATTCTTGCTATTATGAAAGCTACTTTTTCTCAACCTAATAATTATTCCTACCTAGGGCAGAAGACAAAATGTCTGCCAGTATCTGAATAACATTAAATTACCCTAAGTAACGCATCAACAAAATTAGCTTTCTTGCTTCTAATATCTCCATAAGCCTATAGTCACAATGTTTGTCTTGATTAATTATTAAACATAGCTCATATTTTCTATATTAATGGTTTTTGTGCTAGATATGATTTCTAATTACGCTTTGCATTTCTCTGATGAAATTGTATTTAAGTCTACCAAATAGCACAGCTCACTTTTACATTGAATAGTCAATGTTTAGCAGATTATTTGAAACTAGTAGGGCAGTAATAATTTATGAAGACTTGTAAATATGTATGGGATAATTATGAGCATCCGGGCCTTGGGAGAATTAATTCTGTTGTTGGGAAATGGTATGGAATTTGTGGTTTGAGACATAAATATCTGTGGTAACGGATTAACATACAGACTGAAAGCCAATTATACATATACTATTAATGAGAATGCTATGATATAAGGAGAATATGAACTTTAAATGCTCACATATTTTAAGTTGTTAAAGCCCATAGATGCTGTGTACAAGTGACAGATGTGAGTATTAGATTTACGTAAGACCAAAAATCTATATAAGTGCTTAGAATTACTATCTGTAACCCAGATATTTCCAAAGCAGGGATCTATATGTAGATAAAATATACGGTGGATTGCCTAAATTCCACTTAGGGTTTTATCAGTGGGCAGGTGAGGGCTTTAAACATTTGATAGTTCTGAGAATTTTGCTGAATATTGTACATGTTTCTATAACAGACAAAGTATTAAAAGTAAATATATGATAAAATATTATTCAGCCATAAAAAGGAATGAAGACCTAATACATGCTACATGAGTGAACCTTAAAAAACATGCAAGTGACAGAAGCCAGACATGAAAATCCACATGTTATATTATTTCATTTATATGGAATGTCTAAAATAGGCAAATCTATAGAGAAATAAAATAGATTAATTGTTGCTTAAGGTTGGGGAGGAAGAGGGGTTAAACAGTGATTGCTAAAGGGTACAGGTTTCTTTTTCAGGTGATGACAATATTCTAAAATTGACTGTGATGATTATCTGTGAATATACTGAAAACTATTGAATTGTACACTTTAAATGGGTGAATTGCATGATGTGTGAATTGTATCTCAATAAAGCCTTTAAAACTACATGTTATCACTTTGTGAGAGGCGAAATGTCTAACTATTGCATTGTTTTGTACACCTGTAACTAATTAAAAAAACTAAGAAAACACAACTATATGCACATTTCAAAGATAAAGAGAATACACTGCATAGACAAGAATGCTGAGAAAGAAATGACTTAAAATCACAGGTCACCAAACACTTTCAAACCCAAACAATTTTACTGACCAGATGTAATTTGGACACAAATGTCTCTTCCAAAGGCTTCTCAGTATGCTGACTTGGTAATTCTTCCCCCGTAATCACACACTCTTCTCAGCATTTTGATGGTCCAATAAATGACTCCTTTATAAAACTTTAAACTGTTTATTCAGTTTTCCGAGGATGGAATTGAATACAAAGACCAGGGATGGTGTACAGGGAGTAACTGATCTAAATATTTAATACTTCTGGGTAGCACTTAGAAATTTCTCAATATTTGGTATAGGCAGAAATCATCGATTTCATATAAAAGTGAATTCTCTGGGAAAAGGATGACCCTGGGAAGAATTTAGGGCAGAAGAGGTTGACCATGATTTCCTTCCTCTTACTAGCATCTAAAAAGCCCCAGAAAGCAAGCAAGAAGAAAAGGAATGTGATGTACTTAGTATTTTACAAGTGTTGAAATCCTCCATTTTTCTTTTTTTTCTTTTAACAAGAAAAGGTGGTTAGGAGATATCTTCAAGGGTGAAAGAAAACATTTTGAACTATTCACTCCATGAATCCTTAAACTATCGGATAATTATTAATTGCTCTCTATTACTTTCAAATACTGGAGCTGCCACGTAAAACCCATCAACACAACAGAGGAGTTTCAGCCTTCAAGCTCTGAAACAGTTTGCCACTGATCTCAGCAAAGGGCTGTAGGAAATTGGAGTTTCTCTTTCCAATGTCACGAGAAAGTTCAACAAAGTGGTTAAGACTGTGCACTCTGGAGTCCATTGGCCTGGGTTTGAGGTCCGGCTTCACTCACTTCCAAGCTGTGTAATTTTGGGCAAATTACTTAATTGCTCTGTGTTTCAGTATTCATATTTATAAAACACTACCTACTTCTTGGGTACTTTTGAGGATTAAGTGAGTTCAAATTTGCAAAACACTCAGAGGAACTTCAAGCAGATATGAACAGGTTGTTAAATAAATGCAAATGTTAACATGGAAATCAAACCAAAAGAAGTCCACTTATAATTATATTTATGCTTTTGTAGGGATACAATTGCTAGCAATTGGAACTTATTTTAAAAGCATATCATTTTGACCTGCATTTTTACATGGTGTGAGCACATGTTACTGCATTAGCGATAGTATTATCTGCTCCTGTCACTATACCATTTACCCTAAGAAGATGGAACAGATACCCATACAGTCTTTTGGATAAAGACGCCACAGGATACCTTATGGTCTCATGGTACCTTTCACCCTTCTCTGCTGAGGGTGAGATTTAATTTATCTTTAAACTGGATGTATTTGATATGAAAAACAGAGAACAGTGGTGAAAGTTTATGTGACTAGGTAGATGTGAGGCAAAGAACATGGGCATGAGGGTAAATCAGTTCTCTGAGCACTCGGATCCCCAGCTCTGAGCATGGTGACAACCTCCAAGGACATGAAAGAATGAGACTTGTCCATATAAAGGAGAATATCTTGACAGTGAGGATTCAAGGCCATATATCGTATATATGGAGCTAATGTAAAATTAGCTCCAAAGGGAGATAGATAACAAGAGTTTTAAAGATCACTTCCAGGTTAGGAGATGAAGATTTGTCAGCTAGTTATAAAAATGAACTCCTTTAAAATATAATATGCATATTGTTTAATAATTGACATGAGTGTATGGACCTGTTTACCCACAAATAACTAATCCTAAAAAATTAAAACGGGTCATAAAATGCTGACCTCAGAACTGTCATTCCTCTAAAATGGAATGTGCAGTAATAACTAAGAGTGAAGGGTGTTTCCAATCATCCAATAAGTATTATGAGATCTGGGAATGATTAATAATCTAAGAAAAATAACCATAACATCTCTTCCACTCTTCTATATAAATCATATGATGATTAAACGATATTATTGAAAATGTGATACAACATTTAAAAACATTTTGGGAGAAAACATACATGTAACTGTACATCTTTTTTTTTTTTTTTTTTTACACACCTTACCTGTTTTTCTTGACTGCTTATTCAAATCATAAATTCCTTTCCAGGTTTTATTTATGTTCTTAAAAATTCACGTAGTGATTGCTATCTAGGTAATAATCATGTTGACATAGTTTAAAGTGTCACATTATGTCTTTAATAGTGTATGTTTACACATACTTAAGTTTTATAAAATTTTAAGAGAAAATTTGCCTCCACATTTTTTTAATACAAAGATACACACATGAGATCTGACAATTACTAGAAAGAAGTGCTACATGCCTCATTGCTGAGTATCACTACGGTCACCTTCGAAGCTATGCACCAACGCCAGTGCCTAGTCCACCTTTCAAAGCAATTTTGGAACTTTTTTTCTGGAATGGCCATCAGAGCTGTCATCATATTACCTTTGATGTCCTGAATGTCATCAAAATGTCTTCCTTTCAATATTTCCTTTATCTTCGGGTAAAGAAAGAAGTCATTAGGGGCCAGGTCAGGTGAGTAGGGAGGGTGTTCCCATACAGTTATTTGTTTACTGGCTAAAAACTCCCTCACAGACAGTGCTGTGTGAGCTGGTGCATTGTCGTGATGCAAGAGGCATGAATTGTTGGTGAAAAGTTCAGATCGTCTGACTTTTGCACATAGCCTTTTCAGCCCTTCCAAATAGTAAACTTGGTAACTGTTTGTTCAGTTGGTACAAATTCATAACGAATAATCCCTCTGATATCAATAAAGATTAGTAACATCGTTGCAACAAAGTTTGTGAACTTAATTGTCAGACCTCCTGTGTGTGTGTGTGTGAGTGTGTGTGTGTGTGTACACACACTATATGTGTGTATATATTGCCACAGTGTACCTGCTAAAAGATTAAAGACAGACCAGAGAATAGGGAAAGACTGATGAGCATATACTGACAAATGACAGTATATTATATTTACACTTGTAAAAATGATTACACAAACCAAGGATAAGCAGACTCCCTGTTACATCTCTGAAAGAAAATTCCTTAGCATTGAGGCACAACCTCCTTTAAATTCAGTGTCAAATTTGGCTTTCACTAAACAAAAACACCAAAAGGTCTTTGATTTTTTAAAATTCTAATCTTCAGTCTTTCTAAAAAATTCTAATTAAAATGTGCTCTAAAACACTATCTTAAAACTTGACATATGCAGGTTAAAGAACAATAATTAACATATTATGTAAGTGAGGTGAGACTGCTACTTCAGTAGCCCCAAATGAGCTGTGCTTCTTAATATTCTCACTTTTCTATATCTCCCTCCCAAAATGACTCTGGGCTTGGTCATAGCAGTCACAGGAGGGCTTGTAGCCAATGGGACAATAGTAAGCATTACCCAAGTACAAGCATACCTCAGAGCCATTGGGGGTTCTGTCTAGACCACTGCAATGAAGTGAATATTGCAATAAGGCAAGTCACACAATATTTTTGGTTTCCCAGTGCATATGAAAGTTATGTTTATACTATACTGTCATCTGTTAACTGTGCAGTAGAATTATGTATACAAATACAATGCATATTAATTAAAAAATATTTTACTGCTAAAATATGCTAACCATCATCTGAGCCTGTTGGGAAAATGGTGCCAATAAACTTGCTCAATGCTGGGTTGCCACAAACCTTCAATTTGTCAAAAAAAAAAGCAATATCTGCCAAGTGCAATAAAGTGAAGTGCAATAAAATGAGGCATGCCTGTAGAGGCTTGATAAACACTTGCATGGGGGGCTTCTCCTCTCCCAGTTCAGGGGCCTTGCTGTCAGAAAGCCTGTCAAGTCTTCTGCAAAAAGAGAAGCCATGTGGAGGA
The DNA here is from genome assembly GCF_036562045.2 of Rhinolophus sinicus. NCBI lineage: Eukaryota > Metazoa > Chordata > Mammalia > Chiroptera > Rhinolophidae > Rhinolophus > Rhinolophus sinicus. The sequence continues at coordinate 16,034,520 of NC_133763.1, forward strand.
GAATGTGTCTCAGATGAGGCCTCACTCACCAGACATATGAGTGAGGCCTTCTTGGATATTCCAGCTCCAGCCAATATCCCAGTTAAAAGTTTCACATGAGTGACATTAGCCAATATCACGTAGAGCAGAGAAACTACCTAGCTGAGCGTTGCCCAGATTCCTGACCTACAGAATTCTAAGTAATAAATTGATATTGTTTTAAGTAATTTCAGTTTGGAGTACTTTGTTACACAGCAGTAGATAATTAATAGAGTAAGTGACAGCAAGGATTTTTCAAAGTTCTTTCTAGAAATAATTCCAAGGTACATTATTTACTGGCATATGCCTCCTTCATTTCTGTCACCTAATCATTTATTATTGAGCTTACATCTCACATTCTGACTTTAACTTTAACCCGTTGGACAGAAGGTCTGAAGTCGTTGAGTTTATCTGAAAAGCATGGTTAAGAAGAGAACATAGGTACTAAGCTTACGGACCTTGGATTTAAAGCGGATTTTATGAATTTGACTTCAAAAGCAAGAGAAGTAAAAACTAAAATAAATGAATGGTATTATAGCAAACTAAAAGCGTCTGCAGAGTGAAAGAAACCATCAACAACACAAAGAGGCAGCCAACTGAATGGGAGAAGATATTTGCAAACAATGCCTCTGAAAGGGACTAATATCCAAAATACATAAGGAACTCATCCAATTCAACAAGAAACAACAAAAAGTAGAAAAATAAAAAACAACAACAAAAACAAAACAAAACAAAACAAGAAACAACAGTCCAATTAAAAATGGGCAGAGGACACGAAGAGAAACTTCTCCCAAGAACAGATATATGAAAAAATGCTCAGTTTCACCAGCAAATAGGGAGACACATATCAAAACCACAATGAGATATCACCTCACCCCAGTCAGAATGTCTGTCATCAACAAGACAAATAGTAAAAAGTGTCGGAGAGGCTGTGGAGAGCAAGGAACCCTCATACACTGTTGGTGGGAATGCAGATTGGTGCAGCTGCTATGGAAGGCAGTGTGGAGGTTCCTCAAAAAAATTAAGAATTGAATTAACATATTTCCCAGCAATCCCTCTTCTGGGTATCTATCGAAAAAATCTGAAAACACTGATCCGTAAAGATATATGTGCTCCAGTGTTCATTGCAGCATTTTTTACAGTGGTCAAGACATGGGAACAACCAAAGTGTCCTTCGATACATTATTAGATAAAGAAGATATGGTATACATATATAGTGGAATATTACTCTGCCACAAGAAAAGATCAAATACTGCCATTTATGACAACATGGATGGATCTTGAGATTATTATGCTAAGCGAAATAAGCCAGAAAAATTTGAGAGCTATATGACTTCACTCATATGAGGGATATAAAACTGCAAACAACAAAGGAAGAAGACAAACAAATAAACAAAACTCATGGACACAGACAACCATTTAGTGGTTACCAGAGGTTAAAGGGGGAGGTGGTAGATGAGGGTAAAAGGGATTAAATATATGGTGATGAAAGAAGAACTGAGTCTGGGTGGTGAGCACACAGTGTGATATATAGATGATGTATTACAGAATTGTACATTTAGAACCTATGTAATCTTACTAATCATTGTCACCCCAATAAATTCAATTAAAAAGAGAATGGCTTTATTGTGTATTGATGCAAACAGAATGCCAAGTACTTGCTGGATAACAAAGAAACAGCATTCTTGATGATGGTATATATCTTAAATTAATTCCATTCCACACTGGGATCAAACTGTGAGTGAGATAGTCTGGTGGAAACAATTACCTTTAAGAAATTCCAAGCACACATACCTACTGTGGACCAATCAAGCCATTTCCTCTCTCTTGCTCTGTATGGAACTATATCCTGACACCGAATTTTAGGCACTAAAATATGTGAGACTCTGCAGGAATTTGTTTTCTTAAGAAATAATTTTTTGAAATATGAAGTTTATTATAATAGATCAATGAAACCATTGGGCACGTTTCCATGCTTCTCTCTCTGAACTAACGTGCGTTAGTAAAAGAATGCATTAGAAGGAGACATAGTAGGAAAGTAAGTAGAAGAGCACAAGATAGTTAACGGCCAACGCACCAGTCCTGGGAAAGGGATACTATTTCATTGAACAGGGTGGACTGTATCTCAAGTTAGAAACTACAGCAATTAACTTGTTCTAAAAACCAAGTGTCTGGAGACCAACTGAAAGAAGGTATAACCTGCCATTAAGTATAACTAATGTTCACATAATTGCTGCTATTTCTATTGTTTAAAGGATGTTCTCCAGGTGGTTACTGACGGCATTATCTATGAGGTGGGTGTCAATGGAAGGTTCATATATAACACGTCAATAAAAAAGATTTCTGATCAGACAGGACACAGATGTGGTACTTACAGAGAGCAGTATTTGGAGGGCGCTGTGGATGACCTCCAGGTATTGAAAGTCCACGATGCAGCCTGTGACCGACACATATGTGAAATCGTCCATCATGCCGTGGGCTGACGGAGGTAGCACTCTCCGGACACAACCAGGCCCGTGTTCCCGCCACCATGACCGGTGTACAGAAATGTTGAATGTCATTAGATCTGTATCCTAGATGGGCAGGAGACAAGGGAACAAAAAGAGACTATCATATCACATCGTATCTTTGATTTTCACCATAGGGAGGATTTAGGATGCATGAAATTATTGACATGTTTTAAATTTCAGGTGAAAAGTTACAAAAGACAAAATCAAAAATGGCTCTTGGTATCCTATGCCTAAACTATGGGGTAACGCCTGTCAAATGTAGCAACAGAATCCTTTGAATAATACCGTGTTTCCCCGAAAATAAGACCTAACCGGAAAATAAGGCCTACCATGATTTTTCAGGATGACATCCTCTGAACATAAGTCCTAATGCGTCTTTTGGAGCAAGAATTAATATAAGACCCTGTCTTGTTTTTGGGGAAACGTGGTATTTTAAGGTTAGCACACATCAAGAATCCAGAGATGATACCCTCTAGCTATGTTCATTTTAAAGATTATTTTTGGTCATTTTGAAACTTTTTTGTCTGACTTTTCTTGTTGTTTCATCATCATCATTGACATGACCACCATGGGCTAACATTTATTGAGTGCTAGACATTTTTCTAAGCACTTTTCATATATTATAATTCTCATGTATGAGTATGCATTATTATTAACCCAATTTACAGCAGTCTGAGTAATAGTCCTCCGCAAACACACACAATCCTACTCCCTAGAACCTGTGAACTTTACCTTCTCTGGCCATAAAAGACTTTCCAGATGTTACTGAGTTAAGGATCACAAGATAGGAGGTTAACCTGGATTATCTGAGTGTGTCCTAAGGCAACCACACAATTTTTATGAGAGGGGGATTAGATATAAGAAAGAAGAGGAAAAGCAATGTGGCCATGGAGGTAGAGATTGGAGTGATGTGGCCACATGCCCGGGAATGTTGCCAGCAACATTATCTCTTCCAGCTGAAAATAACCAGCTGGAAGAGATAAGAAAAGATTGTCCCCTAAAGCCCCAGAGGGAGGACAGCCCTGCCAACGCCTTGCTCTCAGCCCAGTGAAACTGATTTTAGACTTCGGGCCTCCAGAACTCTGAGAGAATACATTTCTATTCTTTTTTTTTTTTTTTTAAGATTTTATTGGGGAAGGGGAACAGGACTTTATTGGGGAACAGTGTGTACTTCCAGGACTTTTTCCAAGTCAAGTTGTTGTCCTTTCAATTTTAGTTGTGGAGGGCGCAGCTCAGCTCCAGGTCCAGTTGCCATTGTTAGTTGCAGGGGGCGGAGCCCACCATCCCTTGCGGGAGTCGAACTGACAACCTTGTGGTTGAGAGCCCACTGGCCCAGGTGGGAATTGAACCTGCAGCCTTCTGCGTTAGGAGCACGGAGCTCCAATCGCCTGAGCCACCGGGCCGGCCCAAATTTCTATTCTTTAAGACACAAAATTTGTGGTTATTTGTTATAGATAGAGCAGCCATAAGAAACTAATTAATATAGGTGAGAAAAGGAAGTCACTGAGAGGTAAAATAAATTGCCCAATTGAGCTAATGAATGAATTAAATAAATTGCCTATTTAGTGGTAGACCCAGAATTTGGTCCCATGCAGTCTGTACTTTTAGCTATGACCTGGTACTATCCCATTACCTACCGTGTATGCCCTCCCAACCCCTTACAATTCCTCATACCCTGAAGGGAACGAGGTCCTTCCTCCTCAGTTGTTTCCAGAAAATTTCACACAGCCAGACCAAAAGAACAAAGAAGGAAATCTTCAGCAAATACGTATCAAAGTAAGCTTCCAGAGTTCTTAGCAGAGACAACAGCCCAGGCGTTTAAAACTCAAGAGATGTTCTTTAGTATTTGTGGGGTGTCAGCCATGACGGACTAAGATCATAACGTTTTTGTCATAAAAATAGCTTGAAAAGAATAGATGAGGAACCAGGCCCTAAACTCCCAAATAAACTAAAGATTGCAGCTTCCTGCCCGTGCAGAGCTGGAAGGAGGAAGTGTGATGATGGAGCAAGGCAAAGAGGCCCACAGACCAGGACACTGGACCTGCCGGGACGCTGTTAGACACAGGAACATGGTCAACTTTTGTTGATTTCACAGCCACCACTTCGAGCAAGTTCTGTTGCCACTAGTTCCAGAGGGACAGGTTGGAGTGGACACTATATAGGGTCTTTGTCCGGAGGCCCAGGGGCTGCCCAATGCTTGGGCAATACAAATGATGCTCATGCCCACCTCAGTGGGGTGAGGACAGCCCCCACTGCAGTGGTGTAGGATGCTTGTAAGTGCCAGAAATAGAGAAGCAGAGTTTGGAACTCTGAAAACACGGGGGAAGCTGGTGTGAAATGCAAAGCCCTTGAACTTGGCTGGCACTGAAAATAACCAGTGTGAGAGCCGTCTGAGTAAGGACGGTAGGGAACCCCTCTCTGTTTAGTCTCTGCTGTATTTGCACATGAATCATGAGGTTAGAAACATTTCCAGTTCATGTCAGTAGGCAAAGTTACTCTACAGTTTTAGATTTTCCTCAACTCAGGAATTCAAAGTACCATTATAAGTATGCCTCAGATTATATTAATAAAACATTTTACCTCTTTTTTTTTTTTTTTTTTTTTTTTTTTTTGGTGGTTTGCTACATGTATCATTCAGTTACCTTCACAGTTACAGCACTTTATTGATAATAAAACATTTTAAGTCACTGTTTTGGGGGGTGGGGTTGTTGGCTTGCTACATGAGCCATTTGCAGTAACCCTCTGAAGAGAGACTATTACAGAAAAATAATTGCTTTAGCTAGTGAATTCAGTTTAACACAAGGCAATTTACCTGCAGGCAAACTGCACACTAACTGCCTCCTTTCCTGGCCATCAAATTTAATCTCTCACAGTTAGTCTTGATGACTACAGAAGAACTATGATTTCTCATTTTAATGGAGTTCATTAGGTTCAGTATGAACTCGCATAATTTCAAAATTTATAGTGATTTCTATTTCAAAACTCTAAGTTCCTTTCAATATGACTGACTAAAATATTATAAAATAAAAAAAAGAAAATTTATGAACCGATGACACATATTTGTTACACTCATAAAATCAGTGTAGTTCTCACTTAATTTGTTGGCACTACAATATATTTACAAACTGCACTATTCTTTGCATTGACTGTATTAAAATTTGAGTGAGAACATCAATAGTGTTGGGGCTCAGAGCAGGTCACCCCAAAAGTGGCAGGCTGATTATTTTGAATTAAAGTTTCTTGAGAAAGAGTTGGTACAAGAACACTCTGACCCTCCTCTCTGTCCCCTGAAAGCAGGAAATAAATCTTGCATGTGAAAGGTACCCGCCCTGTATGAGGAGGCACAGAAACTTCCTTACCACCACAGACAGGGAATTCAGGGCCCAGAAGCCTATATAAACAAATCTTGTTACTTCTTTACACATTTACCACCCTAAACCCAAACTCTGCTTTTTTTCTTTAGAGTCTTTACTAGTTAATCACTCAAGTCTAAATTTCTTTGTCTTGTCAATTCCTCAGAAATGTACTGCTTCTTTGTCTAAAACGTATGAAAGCTGCCTGCTTTGGTCATTTCTTTAGGTCCCATTTCTGTGAGACCTCCATATGTAGGAATTGAATTTTTTTCTTCTGTTAATCTGTCTTGTGTCATTTGAATTAGACCAGTCAAAAGAACCAGGGAGGATAGGGAGGAAACTACCTCCCCCCATCCCCCCACGCAATAGCATCAAATTCTACTTAAAGTTCAACCTTGTTACTTAAATTTGGTATAGAATTGTATCACAAGTTTGTATCTGATTTCTATCCCCATTAATAGCTAGATTTCAAACATTTTAAAAAACCTTAACATATGATAACACAATTTTGTATATGAGACAGATCAGAGGAAATACAATACAGAAAACTACAACATTTTTTATAAGGAAAAATATGTAAATAAATACAAAAGATTACTTATTTTGTGGGAGCTTTTCATTACCATGTCAAAGAGTGCAATTGGGAAGCACATGGGTTAATACTTAACCACAGATCAAGAAAGTAATCGTAAAAATAATTTTGATTAGCTCAAATGTCATTTCTCTTTCACTTCTTGGAATTAGACTATTATGGGTTGATTTAAGCACACCATGGTTAAGAAATTGACAACTGATGTCCCTGCCATTTTCTTTAGATTTTGGTGGTATCTGTATTTATGCAAATGTATGTGATTACCAAGGGACAGTATGTAGAACAAGGAAGAAGAAAGCAAGGAAAGAAGAGAAAAAGAGAAACATGAGACAAAAGCAGAAGGGCTTGGAGGATGTGAGGACAGCCAGGAGAGGCAGAGCCTGTCAAGGCCAACAGAAGAGAGAATCTCAGGGAAGTTGAAATGAAAAGACTCAAAGCCTCCTAAAAAAATACCATTGAATTTGCTGATTGGTGGGGACAAAGGTGACCTTACAAAAAGCAATGCAAGTGAGCATTGGGAGTGAAAAAGTGGATTACAAGTGAGGGAACTGAGAAGAGAGGATTTGACAGGTTTTTTCTTTTTTTCCACGAAGTTTGGGAGTCAGGATAGTGAGAACACAGGATGGTGGCTTTAAGGGGGGTCAAGGAAAACAAGACTCAATATGTAGAGAACCAGGTGTTAGCTGTACCTGCTCATACTCATCCAGTTATGACTTAGATGAAAATTACTCCAGAATATCTGCTTTCCCCCTAATATCTATTCAAGTAAATAGTAATTCAAGTAAATGTTTAAAAGTTCTTTCATCTCATTAGTGTGAATTACAAACTTGATCCCATTTTCTTCAAATACTGCAATAAAAAAAAAAAGAATTTCTAGAATTATTTGAAATGTTCATTAACTGTGTGTGTAAACACATACATTCTACTCATAGTGAGTAGCCACAGTATTGGAATGAGCTCACATACTAAAAAATGTCAGTATTCATTTCTTTTACAGTATACCACTATGTGATTTCTCATTAAGAAAAATGAGAAGGAGCTAGTCTCTCTTACGTATTCTTCTTCTTTGTTCTTTTTAATCATTTGCTTCTTGGCATGTGTCTAATTTAACTTTAGCTAACCCTCTCTATTTCTAAAAATGGAGTCCCAACTACTCTTAATATTCATTTCTTTGCCTTCTCCTTAGCTGTGGCTCCAAGAGTCATTCAATTTATTTTTATATGGCTATCTACTTTCTTTTATTATAAGCCAGCCCATCTGGAAGTGAAAATGTGACCTTGGAGAGAAGTTCACGTGTATTTAAGAAAATACATTTTGCTTAATTTTAGAGTTAGCTTTGGGTTTGTATTTATATAATAGAATTCAAGTCAGTTGAAACGTCTTTTGAAATACTTATTCATCTCAGAATATGAATTAGAAAAGTTAAGACAATTTTCTCATATTTCTAATTACTGTCTTTTCACTGAAGCAGTAAGCATTTCAGAGAGTCCTGTAGGTCTATATAATAAAGGACAAACACAGTGCTCTGTAGTGAGGTTTAAGTGTTTGGAGCCCGTAATACAAAGATTTAGCACCAGTTCAAATATATCAACAATTTTATTTTCCTACATTAAAAGCAGTGCTTACAGATAGGCTTAAAGAGCATTCAAGCTTCCATTGGAAAGTGTCTGTTTGCTCTTGCTTTCTTAAGCCCATGAACGTTCTGTAAGCCATGAATAAGTCATAATCATTTAGACCTGTGTCATTGGTGTTGAATATAAAGAACAGTCTGAGTGAGGAGTGGCCACTGATCATTCTGGTTTCCTGTTTCTCATCTTTACAACCCGGTATTACTGAGGTTTTTCAATTCTCTACCATTGATCATAGGTCGGAGGCAAGCTAAAAGTAATCAAGCTTTTGGTCTGCATTGTGGGGCTTAATTCCCTAGATTGAATCACTCCAGGAAACAATGAAGTCTCATTCATTCATTCATCCATTATTTATTTATTTATTTATTTATTTATTTATTTATTTATTTATTATTAGTTTCAGGTGCACAAGACAATGTAATAGTTAGACATTTATCATTTCTATCCCTCACACAGTGTCAACCCCCCTACCCCATCCACTATCCCTCTGACATCGCACACAGCTATTACATTTCCACTGTCTCTATTCCTAATGCTGTACTCCATTCATTTATTCAACAGATATTGACAGAGTTTCTAATATGAGCTATGCATTGGAATTTAAGAGGGAACATAAGAGATACTATCCCAGCCCTCGTAAAACATATACTCTAGTGGAGAAGACTGATACTAAAATGAACAGGTAGACAAAAATACTTATACATTGTAAAAATTAATATAAAGAAAATGATGTGACAGAGAGCAAGTGGGATGAGGAATGGAATTCCTTTATACAAGGTGGTCAGAGAAGGCTTCTCTGAGAGTTAATGTTCGGGCTAAGTCCTGTTAGATGAGAAAGAACTAAACATGCGAAGATTTGAGGAAAGAATGTTATGTGCAAAGAGAACTGCAAGTGGAAAGAACATGAGATAGCAAAGAGATTTAAATATTGCAGGGACAGACTGAAGGCCTATACAGATGGAGTGAAGCTGAGGTGAGGATAAGTGTGGTGTAAGAAAGAGGATGAAGACATAGGAAATGAACAATAAAGAGTCTGGAGTTTATTCAAAGTCTAGAACTTCAAATATTGATATCACTGCTGTGCATTTTTAAGGATCATTTTAATAATTGTATAGAAAATGGATTTGATGGGGTTAAAAGTGGAAGCCAGTTCTCCTTGCATCACCATATATTTGATCCCTTTTACCTTCATCTACCTCCCTCCTCTCCCCTCCCCCTCTGGTAACCATTCAACTATTGTCTGTGTCTATGAGTTTTTGTTTCTTCACTTGTTTTTCTTGTTCCTTTGTTGTTCTCATTTCTATAAACCACATATCAGTGAAATCAGATGGTTCTCAACTTTTTCTGTCTGACTTATTTCGCTTAGCATAATAATCTCAAGATCCATCCATGTTGTGGTGAACACAGAATGTGATATATAGATGATGTATTACAGAATTGGACTCCTGAAACCTATTTAACTGTACTAACAATTGTCACCCCAATAAACTTTAATTAAAAAAAAAAGTGGAAGCCAGTTAGGTGGTCATTGTCTCAGGTATGCTGACATGGAGCAAGGTGGTAGCAGTGGAGAGGAGGAGAAGAGAGAGGTGAGATGCATTTTGGAGGCAGAAGAGCATGTGGAGATAAGAAGAAGAGATCAATGAAGGATGCCTCAGGTTTCTAGTTGGCTCTTATCAACTGATGTCAGTTCTCCAAAGAAGAGGACAGCCATGAGCCATCAGAAACCAATGATTATAACAGCTGAGGGGTGAGTACACTGACCTTGTCAAGGGGCAAAGAATGGGGCTCAAAAACAGTATGTATATCACTTCGGCATTTTAAAACCATTTTCCTTATATGCAGATTAAAGCAAAATAAGTAATCACGTTAAATGGTGCTAAAACTAAGAATTTGCAGTGCAAGAGAAAAGAGACAGTTGTAAGATTAAAGAAAGCAAATGTAAATACTGTGATTTGGAAAACAAAGAGTCTACAGCTCTTGCTGGTAGCATAAGTGTAAGTAATATATTGTATCATCTATTTTTTTACTTTGGAAATAAGAACTAATGTTGCCGATTATCGATTAATCTTACAAATGATATAATCAGTTCATTTAAATTCCCTCCTGATGCTACCTAAACAACTTTTATTATTATGCTGTGAGTTTTGGCTCTGGTCCATTCAGTCATAATGTTAATTGTATAATTTTCATAAAAATGTCTAATATTTGTGTTCATAAATTTTGTTCTGATCTTTTAATTCATTCAGTTGAATACCTTAGTCCCGTAACAAAAAGCACTTAAAGAAAAACAGTCCGTAGTGAGTTTTTAAATTTATATCCATATCTGGATTAGCTGAATGTTAGAATTAGTACAGCTTTAGTATGTAAGTGTATATAATCATTGTTTTAGCTAAAGAATTAAAATAAGCTCTATCTCCTTGGTCTTTGAAGGTTTGGTACTCTATGCAGGGCATCTTATACATATAAATAAAATTGTATTGCTGCAAAAAAGACAAACTGTGATGTTGAATTTGAACTGAAAATATCAAATGCACTCAGTGATTTAAAATGATTGTATAGTGTGTGTGTGTGTGTGTGTGTGTGTGTGTGTGTCCACTGAAATGGATTAGAAGCGATGTCACCTCAGTAGAAATGAGCACCTTTGGTTCTTGCTTTTCAATATGATTTCCCACTAAAAAGAACAAACCATATTTCCTGGAGAAATGCTAAATCCAGGTATGGTGCAAAGAAGGAACAAGAGAGTGCGGAATATATTTTTTGTGCTAGAAAGCAAGAACATTTTCAAAAAATGAAGAGTCATGTTTACAGGATGTAGGAGCCATTATAAAAGGTCTATCATTGGCTAAAATTGTGATAATCTGAGCATTAATAAGTATAATGATTAAGGCAGACCAAAACCATTGAATCAATGAAAATCTGTGATTTCATAATGCTCAAAAAGAAAGCCAGAAAACTTGTTGTTAATACTTCAAGCAGTTTATGTAAACAACACCTTTTCTGTGCTGTCTGCCCATTATGCTGTGAAGTGCTCTAAAACAGGAAGGTTTTTTAATTATGAAAAACAACCTCACTTGAACAATGAATAAAGGGAAAGAGTTAAGCATCTATTTTGCCTTTCCAGTAGGAATTCCATATCAAAATAACCCAGTTGATGAGGTAAACCTCTACATTACTGACGAATGTCAGGCAATAAATATAGAAGAACTGGAAGAATTAAAAACATATATAATTTTTCCAATTCTCCTGAAATTATTTGATTCCCGTAAGGATTAACAATTGGTTATTTAAAAAATTATGTAAAAAGTTAATTCATGTGGTGCCAAAGTACATAACATAGATTTCTTTTTAGTGTTAAGCACTACTTACGGAATTAATAATAATAATAATAATAATAATAATACATTTCAGAACTTGGGAAATGCACATAAAGTGATATTTAGGAAATTTTTTTGTAGCATTAAATACTCATGGTAGAAAAAGAGAAAGGCTGAAAATTAATAAGGTAAGCATCCAGTTTAAAAATTTTAAAAGAATAGCAAGACTAAAGATGTTAGGAGAAAAGAGGAAGAGCTATAGATTTAATTAACAAATATTTGGCCTATGCTGTTCTGGGATCTAGAATTAATCCATAATCCATGAAGAAAACAGACAAAAACTGCTGCTCTAGTGGAGCTAACATTCTAGTACATGAAGATAGACCATAAATATAACAAAAAATAAAGTATATTTCATGTTAGAAGATGAATGCTATTTGAAAATAGTAAAGGCATCAGAAATATATAAAAGCAGAAATTAATTTAAAAGTAATCAAAGCTACAATAGAAAAAATCAACAAAGCACACATTTTGTTCTTTAAAAATCTAATAAAATTAACAACACCTAGGTAAGCGTGATCAAACTTAAAGTTACTTATCATTGTCCAGGATGGCATGATAATCACCCACTATAGGACAACAGCCAGTCTTAAACAGGATAACGTAGCAGCATCTAAAAGTTTAATATGGGACTGTCTTATAAATTCTGCAGTTTTATCCCTCTGCACTTATTCTACTCATGTATACCATATAAGAGTGTTCATAGCAATGTTGTCTGCAATAGCAAAAGCTTAGGAACAACCTAAATGTCTGTCGAAAATTAGTAATTTAGTATTCATGCAATCACATGCTACGTGAAGCAGAAGTATATTGAGACTATGCTTATTAAAAAGGATGGATCTCAAATGAAATGTTGACAAAAACTATCAAGTTGTGGAAAGAATAAGTATTGTATGATTTCAGTTATATAAAGTTTAAAAAGTTGCATAACAATATTATATGTTTTTAGGAATGCTCATATATGTAGTAATATCTTACAGAAATATACAAAAATAAAATAAATACAAATGCAGAATGCAGCGTGACAAAAGGGATCAGGGAATAGTAAACAAGAAAGGTTTAACTGTGTTGGAAAAGTTTAGTGTCTTTATTTCACTGGTGAGAACATAAGTATTTGTTGACTTATTTCATTACTTTCTTCTTCTGTTTTTTTTTTTTTTTTTAGCAGGGCACAGCTCACAGTGGCCCATGCAGGGGATCAAACTGGCAACCGTGGTGTTATCAGCACCATGCTCCAAAGAACTGAGTTAATAGCCACCTAATTACTTTCTATGAAGTACTACATACTGCATGAAGATAAAAATTAAAATGAAAAAAATCCTTCCATTTCTCTTCGTTCCAACTGCCACTATTACCATAGTCTGGCCAACCACTGTTTCTAAGACAATTGCAAAGTTTCTAAAAGCAGTTCCTGGCACCTTGTCTCATTCTCCTCCAAATTATTTTCCTTGTTACAACCAGAATATTTTTTAACCTAAATGTGTTGATGTCATTAATTGCTTAAAAGACTTCAAAGTTTTCCCATTGCCCAAAGATAAAAAAGATTAACTCCTTGCTATAGCTTGAAAAGTCTTTGCTTACTCTGCTTCTCATCACTTCTCTAGACTCCTATTTCTTCCTCTCTTCACACTTCATTCTCTAATCATACTGAATTTCTTTCCATTCCCAAGTGAACTGTTCTCTCTAAACTGTTGGTCCTCACAGACCCTGTTCTGTCTTCAAAGAACACTGCCTTTCGCTCTCACCCTCCATCTCCTTCCTGTTTCTCTATAATCAACCCCTCCCCATCCTTGTTACCTGGCTAAGTCTTGTTCATTGTTAGGTTTCAGCAGAGACATCATTTCCTGTGGGAAGTCATCTCTGGAAAGTCTGGGCAATACAAGCCTTCTTGCCCAATTCTTTTACATAATTTTATGCCTTTATTTGGGTCAGGATGATACATGACTTATTTATAATTAATTTTCTGATCCACCTACCATATTATAAGCCAAATATCATATGCTTTGTTTTCCAAGCGCCAGGCTTACAATAACAGTTATAGATATTCATTTGACACACACACACACACACACACACACACACACACACACACACACACACACACACGAGGGCTGACAATTAAGTTCACGAACTTGTTGCAACGATGTTGCTAATCTTTTTTTTAATACCAGAGTGTTTATTCATTGTGAATTTGTACCAGCTGGGCAAACAGTTAACCAAGTTTACTATTTGGAAGTGCTGAAAAGACTGTGTAAAAAAGTAGTTAGCTGACCTGAACTGTTTGCCAACAATTCATAGCTCTTGCATCACGACAATGCACCAGCTCACACGGCACTGTCTGTGAGGGCATTTTTAGCCAGTAAACAAATAACTGTATTGGAACACCCTCCCTACTCACCTGATCTGGCCCCCAATGACTTCTTTCTTTATGAAAAGATAAAGGAAATATTGAAAGGAAGACATTTTGACAACATTCAGGACATCAAGGGTAATACAACGACAGCTCTGATGGCCATTCCAGAAAGAGTTCCAAAATTGCTTTGAAGGGTGAACTAGGCGCTGGTGTCGTGCATAGCTTCCCAAGGGGAGTACTTCGAAGGTGACCATAGTGATATTCAGCAATGAGGTATGTAGGACTTTTTCTAGGATGAGTCTGTGAACTTTACTGTCAGACCATGCGCACGTGCCTGAGTGTGTGTGTGTGTGTGTGTGTGTGTGTGTGTGTCTGGGCATGCCAGAAAAATATACACACATTTTAATTTTCCTTTCTTAAAATGTGTACATAGTCTTTTGGCACCCTCTGTATATATATAGCATATACATATCAAATTAATGAACGAAACTAATTGCTGGGTTTTTGAGGCACAATGTCAATTGAGAATTGAGAAAATCTAAACAACAACAAAACACCGAAAGCCACTGCACAGCCATCAAAGTGACTCTTATATTACTACTGGAAGCATGAATTAGTGTAGCCACTTTGAAGACGTTTTGCATTGCCACTGGAATTAGATATGTGTAAGCCTCCAGAGGTCTCACTCCTGGGTGTGTAGCCAGGAGAGATGAAAGTGTGTCCACTAAAGAACCATACAAGAATGTTCTTAGCAGCTTTTAATACTTAAATCCTGAAAATGGTTCACTGGTCCATCAACAGTAAAATAGGCAAAAAAAACAAACAAAAAAATTCGTACGTTCATACAATGGAAATCCCATTTGAAGTTGTTGGAAGGAACAAAACAAAAACTTTGTTTCCTAATGATGCCTCTTGAGAAACGATTAGTCCCATTGGAAGAAATGATGTGAGTAAAACCTACTTTTAGTGCAAGGCACCTTGCAGATTGGGTGGGGGAAACATAGAGAGAAGTTAACAAAAACATTCAATTTGCAGGAAAACTTTGTGTTTCTTTTAAATGTGAAGCCTCCCTTCTGTTATCTGTGTTCATTTTTCAGTTATATATTCACTAGCCATGCCTTCTTTATACTGGTTTGTCTGTTTTTGATATTCCTCAGGTCCAAAGGGCAGAATCAGGAATGTCCCTGTGAAAACAGCCTTATAATGCCGGGCAGTCAAGGACTGAAACCATTTCATGCCAGTGATGCTGCAGATATTATTATTTGTGAAACTGTAATGTACACTCACAGATATTGACATTTATGATATGTAATTGCTGCACCTGAATACACAAAGATTTGCCTACAGATAATTAAAAAACAATAAGCATACACTTCATTTGTAATCTACGAATTTTAAACATCTGTAGTTTACTTAGTTAATTACCAAGCCCATTCAACACATCTGGCTTCTCTGTCTTTGTGTTAATCAATAATTATTTAATTACAATGTTATGCCTTTTATGCTAATTAGGATTTTGAGACCATAAAATTGTGCTACCTTTGTGCTTCATGCTGGCACTAATGTGTTATATTTATAGTTTGGTGTATTCATAATTCATGCATGCATATGCATGTAGGCACCCATTTTACTTCATTTGCACAACAGAAAATTTTCTATTCAATCTGTTTTTTTTTTTTTATTTTGCTAAGTTTACCACCTGGAAGGAATTACCAGCCTTTTTTATTTATTTATTTATTTTTCAATTTTGGAAGGGAAAAAATCCCTTGTTTGACAAAAAAATAGGTATTGGTTTTAATGTGATAAGATTGTTTAAAAAAAAAAAGAGGAAAACCATGTAATCCTCTTAGTTGTTCCCTTTTTGAAATGTACCTGGATAAATAAAGCAATATTGGTCTTTTTGACCTATGGATGTGGCCGCTGGTGTGGTTTAAAACCCTCTGCAAAAGAAGATTGTTTTTCTTAATTGCTTCCTTTGCTAAAATAATTGTGAAGGCTGGAAAGAGGTCTGATTAATTGCAAACTTGGATGTGGTGAAAACCTCTCTGGCAGGTTCTCATCTATCACCATCAATCTCAAGTTGCAGAGTAACCATCTTGGTCGCCTTGCAGGAGGCAGCCTCTTGGGATCTGGAATTTTCAGAGGCAATGGCTCAAATACAACTCTCTGGGTGCATTTTCATCATAGCACTGGGATGTGTGTTCATTTTCATTGCTTGCTTCTTTATTAGTCTTCAGGGTTCCATATAAATTGTGGTATGTATGTGTGTGTGTGTGGGGGGTGGGGGTGGGTCGCTATTCACTTTGCTGTGGGGAGGAGCTGAACTGAGAATAAAATTCCACATCTACCCACTATGGCTATATTTATTTTTGAGAATATTGTTTCTATGTCTCCATGGATCCCTTGATATGACTATAAATAATCATACCAAACTTGGAGATGCCTATTGCCAGCATAGGTCTATGCCCTTCTTCGAAATAAAACTATTACCAGCTAGATATTCCATAAGTATATAAGGTCCAATGGCCACAAAGGAATTACCTAATTGTGAACACTGTTTTTGAAAACTAATTATATTTGGGGTGTGGGATAATAATGAGGGTACTTTCTTCTTTTTTAACTCCCATGACTGAGTCATGGTGATATCTTTACTAGTGTTGTAAGAAGCTCAGCGTGCTTCCAAGCCATTAATTAATTCATATTAGAAAGTGAATGATTTCATTTTAAATAGGAGTGATTAACTTCAATAATTTTAATTTCCCTAAATGAAATAAAGACCACTTTTAGCTCTTCCCTAATGAAAGTTGACTTTGAAGTTTTTCAAATAATACTTGAATCCTTTTCAATTTGCAGATCATGGGGATGCCATTTCTTTTCATCAATCATTGGTCAATTTCTGCTTGTTCTCTTTACAGATCATTAAAATATCCAACTTGCCCAAAAGCATACTTAATGATACTTTCCACAAGCATGAGTACATATGAATACACATATTATTATCCAAGGTGGAAAAACTCCTCCCTTTCACAGATCTACCTCTAGCTACCAAACAACCCTCTACCATGAGCTGGGTTGTTCCCATGGGAGACTTGCCTCCTGGGATCTTCAAGGGGTTTTGGGTAGGTTATTGTGGCTACATCTTCTGCAGTGTCTGAAAGGACCACAGTATGAAGCCACAAGTGCCTGTCTGTGCTCTGCCCTATTTCCTCTCTGTCTAAACACCAGGAGCCTTCAAACAGTGTGGGCTTCTCCCTTATGAATATAATAATCTCACTATACATATAGATTATTATAAATTTGAAAATCTCTTTAGGTGACAAGACCTTCTCTGAGGATGAATGCATAAATTTTTCCTTGCTCATCTCTTTAACAGAAAGGCAGTTTACAGTCATTCTTTTCTATTCATCACAGTGCAAAAACACTTTTTTCTTAATTAGCGCTTTATAATCTAAAAATATATAATTTATATCTGTATAGATATAGATATGTAATATCTATATATATATATCTATAATATATAAATATATATAATCTATATGGATTAAAATATATTGGTGAATGCAGAACAAAGGTATTTAGAACTGCTTCATTCAGAGCCATTTATGTAGAGACTTATACAGTCCGATATAATTTTCTTATAAGAGCGAAGCTTTGAGCATCTTGTTAACCAATGATAAGGCCTAGTGGCACCTTTTTTGTTATTTGAGACCAGTGCTGTGCATCAGGAGCTCTGTGCACACTGAAAAGCATGGTCTAGGCGCCAAGGTGAAGGGAAGTAGAGGGTGGTCCCTGAGGCGGGAAAATCTCATCAATCATGGGTCCAGCTCCTTTTCTCTAAGTCTGGGAATGAAATACACCGTTTTTGAGGAAGTCTAGCACTTTAAAAGTTAGTTTGTAGACTTTCAAGAAATAGATCAAACAGGAGATGATTTTTTTTTCTTTTTGCAGTTAAAACTATGATTCCTTTAAACACTATGCTTTCAGTTTGTTTCTAAGGGCCATGTTTGGCTGAAGAAGAACCTGTAGCACAAAGGGCTCGGTTGCACCAGAGGCCTGGTAAATTAGACTGAAAAGGCACAGTTTGCCTTGAATTCTAATCATTGTCTCACTGTTAAGAAAAGCAATCTCAATTTGAGTAATAGGCTATTGGCTGATTTTTTCTTTTTTTAACCTTTAATCAAATGAGAAGTGAAATAGTAGAACAGGTACTTGTATGCTCTGTATGTCCTTAAGGGGTGTAATTTTCATTTACCTGTTTAACATTCTCTAATTTCAGGCCATGTGCCAAGTAGCTGTACTATAATAATTTAGGTAAGTTATATAACATTTCAATTTAGAAGTCTAAGCACTTCCCTTATATTTTAAAATTGAGGCATTCTTCACTAAAATATTATGCTATCTGGTACGTCTGCCTCTTTTTTGAGAAAGTTATATATTTAAATTTCCACCTGCTAGATGGGACTCTGAGAAGGGACGTATTACTTCAGGACAGAGTAGGCCATGTAGAAAGGCATCAAAATTGGAGAATATGTGTGACATAAATTCTATGAGGGCAGAAATCTTCTTGACCATCCCCTCCCCATGGTCTCATTAGATCAGAGGCCAGCATATGCTATTACATGGTCTTCAGTAAAGATCCATGAAGAAGAGAAGGGGTAGGTGGATGCATAATACATACTAGATGCAGTTGGAGAAAGGATGGATGGACATCACATAAATGTGATGGGAAATGAATGCTGCTACTGTCAGTGAAAGATTGACTGCCTGGACCCAGGAGAAAAGAGAATTTTATGGGGACCTTCGGTAAACTTGGAATCCACAGGTCAGATCCATGAATTATATACAATTAACGAAAGACAGGATTCAAATTACAATAATTCCTCTGAGAATTTTTATAGCTATGTAATGATTCATGGTACTCTTTGGTCGTTTATTTTCCTCATGACCATGAATACTGCTCTCAAATTCAGATAGATTGTAATAGAATGTATCACACACAATGCATATTTATTTATTAACATTTAGAAATAAAGATGTTCCTACAATGTAATGTAAATGGATAGATGTGCTAGGGTCATCACCTCATCATAAAATATGAGGGATTGTTATTGAAAACATGCTGGGCCATTTTTATACTGATGCAGTGTTGAAAAAAAGTTCTACTTTGTGGATGTATAAATTACAGCTTCTTATTCTGATGAATACTCAATTTGGTTATAATTATACATAAAAGAAGCCTTTGGTTTGTTGTTTATGTGTGAATTGTCATAATTTTTTGTAAGGTCAATTCTTGCATCTGTCAGAAGTGTATGCAGAGGACTAGAGAGAGTGGCAACTAACCCACAAAATAGTGTTACTGATGCTCAAAACTTGCCTGTCAGTCAAAGCATAAGACAAACGGATTATTTGCAGACATTTTGCTGATAATCAATTGAGAACAAAGCCAGATACTCAGAGTAAAACAACAAACAAGAGCTCAGCTGATTGTAGGACAATGACGCATATGACTAGCTCATTCCAGAACTTGTCAGTCTCTCATGAGGCTCTGAACTAACGTCTCAAAAGCTAGTTCCCAAGAGAATCTCACCAGGCTCCTAGTCCATGAAAGGATTCGACAACGAACAGAATTAAAGAACTTTAGCATCAACAACAGGATCCATTTTCAGTAGGGTATTTGCTTCTGGTGGTTCTTAGATTTTTAATGAAGTGTTGGTAGACAAGTCTGTACCTTTCTTCCTCACCTGCTCCCCACTTCACCCCCTTCCACACACCTCTTGTCCCACAACTAGGATAAGCAGAATGATGTAGAGGAGACTGTAGGGAGCTCAACCTAAATAGGAAAATGGAAGTAAAGAAAGATTCCAAACAATCTTTCTCTTATCTAAGTTTCCACACCACACACAAGTGAGTCATAGCATTGCAAAAATTCTGCGGACCATTATATACCTAATTTTTACCTGGAAATCAATCATTATGTTCTTATCTTTCTGGACTACAGAGATGCAAGTGGGAGCAGCAGTGCCAATCCAATGATGTCTGCCTATTGTTTTTGTCCAGCTTTAGATATAGCCAGTCCCAAGTCAATAATACACCTACTTTTATCTGCTAATGTGAGTCCGACTTTGTCAAGAGAGTACCCCTGGAACCCAGCATTCTGGCTGCACCAAGAAACAGAAACCTAGTCAATGGAGACGCTATCAGGTTGGTGCAAAAGCAATTGCGGTTTAAAAGGTTAAAATTAATTGCAAAAACCGCAATTACTTTTGCACGACTTTTGTAACCTAATATCACTATTGGCATAGCTACCATGTTTCCCTGAAAATAAGACCTAGCCGGACGATCAGCTCTAATGTGTCTTTTGTAGTAAAAATTAATATAAGACCCGATATCATATCATATCATATCATATCATATCATATCATATCATATCATATCATATCATATTATGTTATATAAAACCCGGTCTTATATTATAGTAAAATAAGACCAGGTCTTATATCAATTTTTGCTCCAAAGGATGTATTAGAGCTGATTATCTGGCTAGGTCTTATTTTTGGAGAAACACGTTATGTCTCTTTGTACTTTGGCCCTTTCCACACTGCGGTGTAATTTACCTTTTTACAGCCTGTCTTGCCCACTGACTTTATGTTTCTCAACAGTTGGCATGAATTCATTTTGTATACATAGTGCCTACCACAGAGCTAAACATATAGTGGGTAAGTAATAAATGTTCATTGAATAAACTATTTGTTTTCAAATATAAAATAAATAGCATATCCACTTTAAAATCAGATAGTTCCATATATATTAAAGAATTAAACATAACATATAGACAATAAAATAATTAGAGAAAACAAATATGAATATTTATCTTAAGGTGAGGGATTACTATATAAACAAAAACAGTAAAGAAAGTAAACAAAGGAAATGGTTAAGAATAGATATAATAAATTTACTATAAGTGACAGCTAATGAGAAGGAAATTGGCACTGAAATCAAGAGTTGACTGCCTCCCACTGTGTTGTGCTAAGCTACTCTGAAAAATTGTTTTTAACACAGTTGAATATTTTCAATCACAGTGAAAATGAACAAGATTCATGTAAGTAATGCAGTGCCTGCACAGATAAATTGGTTTAATTCATTAAGGAAAATGCTACATGAATTAAAAAAGACATATTAAAATGTCTTTTAAAAGTGTATCAATGAATAATTGGTTTGACTGTATTTTTCAGAGTTTAGTCAATTAACCTAGAGTCCCTTAGGTGTGATCCCAGAATTAAAATAGTAAGGAATTGCTTAGTTTAAAAATACATACAGTTTTACAACTCCACAAGGATATCACAAGAAATGATCCTTTTATTTACACAGCCTTTTTTGGCTGAGATTATTTTACAAGTACTATGCCCATACTGACAAAGAAAATCCATAATTATAGGTTAAGGAGCTTAAGAGAGAACCGGAAAAAAACAAAAAAAAAACAAAAAAAACCCGGCATGTTCTGGAAAAATCATAAACTTTATTTTTATACCTGGAATTTTTGCTATCTGATTTACTACCACAAAGAGGTGTTTTTTCTTTTTTTTTTTTCTTTTTTGGGGGTGTGTGTGTGGGGGTACATGATTATTTCTCTAGTAAATTTTAAAGGTTTGAAATTTTATTTACAAAGTCTATATCCTATACTCACCCGTAAATACATATTTATAACAAATTAATAAAACTCAATACTTCTTTAATAAAAATGTCAATCTGTGTATACAAATATTGGACACTTTTAAAATTAACTTGATCAACTTAGAATTCAAAGTTAGCACTAGATCAAATTATGATTATTATTCATTATTTAATACTGTAAAAATACATCCTGAATTATAACAATGGATGACATAAAAAATAAAACTTATGGCTTTGGTTTTATCAAAAGACTCTTGCACTACAATGTCAATCTTTTCTTTTTAAGTTATTTTAAAATTATAGTTAACATACAATATTAGTTTCAGATGTACAACATAGTGATTAGACATTTATATACCTTATGAAGTGATGTCAGTCTTATTAGGCAGGAATCATTAATTGATGAAGCAAAGAGTAAAGTATAAGCAGACATAAAAAAAAAAAATCAGCTGCCAAATTTGAGAAACTTAATGTGTTATAGGGAATATTCTAATGCTTCTACAAAAATGACTGAGTGAAGTATTTCCAAAATATAGTAAAACACTTTAGCTAGAAAATGAATATTCTGAGATCCAAGATGGCAGAGTAGATAAACACTGTGACTGCTTCCTTCTGTGAACACATTAAAATTATAAATAAATTATAGAACAATCAACCTGGAGAATCATCTGAAGTCTGGTTGAACAGAAGTTTTATAACTAAGGATATAAAGAAAAAAGCCACATCGAGACTGGTAGGAGGGGCAGAGATGTGGAACAGGATAACTCCAAACCTCTGTGTGGTGGCTGGGAACCAGGAAGGATATCAGCTACATAGGTTTCCCCAGAAAAGTGAGTGACCCTAGCCCCAAATGGCCTCCCCAGTCCAGAGTACTGGTGCCAGGAAGAGGAGCCCCCCACATATGGCTGTGAAAAATAGTGGGGATTCCAACTGGGCCAAAGGCTGTGGGAAACCCAGACGTCCTCTGAAAAGGCACACGCACAGACTCACTCGCTCACAGGCACTCACCTTGGACTCCAGCAGAGGGATGGTGACTCAGGGGGCATTGGAGACATACAGGGGGATAGACTGAGGTGAGGCTTCGGTGGGGACAGTCATCATGTTGCCTGTGGGGGTCTAACTTCGTGCAACTAGCAGGCAGTTACCATCCTTCTTATGTTGAGCTCACCCCCACACGGCCAAATCTGAATCTGATTGGCCTGGTGAGCTCTGCTGCTGTGCCCTGACTCACTGGGACCCCACCCTACCCAACTCTTCCAATGCTGGAGGAACTTTCTCCAAGAGTAGCCAGCCCCATCCGTATTGTACTCTTTCTTGGAAAACTATCAGAATCCAACAGACCCCAGGTGGGTGGTGATTGGCCTCCATGTGCTCTCAGACTGTTGCTGAATAGCTCTAGGCTCAGCAATGGCATCAAAACAGAATTCACATTAAGCTGGTGACCATAACTCTTCCCACTCTAGAGACACCCTGAGACCCTGCCTCACCCAACTTGCATACTGAATGAGACTTAATCAGTGGCTAACCCTTAAGGTAGCTGGCAGATGGCAGCAGGCCTTGGGGTGTCCTGACATTTTTGTGGAGTTACCCCAGGCCTGATAATTGTGGTAGATGTCCTAGGTTTGCATCGTGGCCTCTCCCACAAACCTCCAGAGTTAGTATAGGCAGTGAACAACCAGGGATCCCTTTGTAGCTCTTATCGTATAATCCCTGGATGGTCACAGGCAGTGGGTGACCTGGGCCTGCATTGGAGACGCTCGCAAGGGCCCCAGAATCATACTTGGAGGTTGGTTTCAGAAGATGGCACAGCACTGCCCAATTAGTCCCACAAGTGGCACACAAAAAGTGTAGTCTCAACAGGCACCAGAGCCCACAGGGGCGAATCCCACTCAGTGGGGTAAGCCCCCCACACAGCAGCTTATAAGCTGTGGACGTGGACAAACCCCATAGTCAATCAGCCTGAGGGTCAATCCCACCCACTGACATGCCAATAGCAACCAAGGCTCAACTATAACGGGGGGCACACACAACCCACACAATGGACAACCCTGGAACACCTGGTACAGGTGACCAGGGAGAATGTGCCAGGGCCCCACAGGGTACCTACTACACATAAGGCCACCTGACTAAGACTGGGAGACAAACAAGATCTACCTAATACATAGAAACAAACAAGAGGCAGCCATAATCAGGAAACAAAGAAATATGTCCGAAATGAAAGAACAGAAGAAAACTCCAGAAACAGAACTAAATGAAATGGAGGTAAGCAACCTGCCAGTTACAGATTCAAAACAACGGTTATAAGGATGCTCAAGGAACTTAGTGAGAACCTCAACAAATAAATAGCAAGCATAAAAATGGACATAGAAACCATAAAAAAGAACCAGTCAGAACTGAAGAATACAATAACTGAAATGAAGAATGCACTAAAAGGAATCCCTAGCAGACTAGATGAAGCGGAGGATCGAATTAGTAATTTGGAAGACAAGATAGCAAAAAACATCCAGTCGGAACAACAAAAAGAAAGAAAAATTCCCAAGAATGGGGAGAGTTTAAGAGATCTCTGGGATAACATCAAGCACAATAACATTCACATCATAGGAATACCAGAAGGAGAAGAGAGAAAGCAAGGGATTGAGAACCTACTCAAAGAAATAATGACTGAAAACTTTCCTAATCTGGTGAAGGAAATAGACATACAAGTCCAGGAAGTGCAGAGTCCCAAACAGAAGGAACACAAACAGACCCACACTTATACACATTATAATTAGAATGGAAAGGTTAAAGACAAAGAAAGAATCCTAAAAGCAGCCAGAGAAAGCTAACTAGTAATTTATAAGGAAGTTCCCATAAAATAGTTAGCTTATTTCTCAACAGAAACTTTGCAGGCCAGAAGGGATTGACACAAAATATTCAATGTGATGAAAAGCAAGGACCTACAACCTACCCAGCAAAGCTATCATTTAGAATTGAAGGACAGATAACAAACTTCCCAGACAAGAAAAACCTAAAGGAGTTCATCACCACCAAACCAGTATTACAAGGAATATTAAAGGGACTTCTTTAAGATGGAAAAAAAAAAAAAAAGATCAAAATTATGAATAACAAAATGGCAATAGCTACATATCTATCGACAATTACTTTCAATGTAAATGGATTAAATGCTCCACTCAAAAGACTTCAGAGGGCTGAATGGATATGAAAACAAGACCCTACATATGCTGCCTACAAGAGACTCACTTCAGATTGAAAGACACACATAGACTGAAAGTAAAGGAATGGGAAAAGATATTTCATTGAAATGGGAATAAAACAACAACAACAAGACAGAAAACAAAATAAGCTGGGGTAGCAATACTTATACAAGACAAAAAAGACTTTAAAACAAAGGCTATAGCAAGAGACAAAGATGATCCCAGTAATCCCACTTCAAGGTATTTATCTGAAGAAATCCAAATGCTACTTTGAGGGGACATGTGCATCCATGTTATTGCAGTGTTGTTTACAATGGCCAAGATATGGAGATAGCCTGTATGTCTGTCGATGGAAGAATGGATAAAGAGGAGGTGGTAAATATATATCCAATGAAATATTGCTCAGCCGTGTTAGGGAATGGGTTCTTGCCATCTATGGCAGCATGGAATGGACCTGAAGGGTATTGTGCTGAGTGGAATGTCAGACAGAGAAAGACAGATGCGAGGAGATTTCGCTTATATGTGGAATCTAAAGAACAAAATAAACAAATAAAACAGAAACACACTCATAGATACAGAGAACATATTGATAGTTGCCAGGTGGGACAAGTGTTGAGGGTGAGTGAAAAAAGAGAAGGATTAAGAAGTACAAATTGGCTGTTACACAGTAGTCATGGGATGCTGGGTGTAGCATAAGGAATATAGTCAATAATATTGTAATAACTATGTATGGTGTCATATTAGATTTGTTGGGGTGATAGATGGGAAGGGATTGGCAAGCAGGATGAAAAAGGTGAAGGGATTAAGAAGTACAAACTGATGGTTATAAATTAATCATGGGGATGAAAAGTAAAGCATAAAGAATATGGTCAATAGTATGGTAATAACTACCATGTTTCCCCAAAAATAAGACCTAGAGAGGCAATTAGCTCTAATGCGTCTTTTGGAGCAAAAATTAATATAAGACCCGAAATTATACATTATATTATATTATATTGTACTATATTATATTAAAGACCGGTCTTATCTTATAGTAAAATAAGACTGGGTCTTATATTAATTTTTGCTCCAAAAGACGCATTAGAGCTGATTGTCCGGCTAGGTCTTATTTTTGGGGAAACACGGTATGCATAGTGCCAGGTGAGTACTAGACTAGGAGGGGGATCATTTCTTAAATCATACAAATGTCTAACCACTATGCTATACATGTGAAATTAAAATAATGTTGAATGTCAACTGTAATTGAAAAATTAAAAAAGAGGGGACAAAGTGAAGGGGAATAAGAGGTTCAAATGTCCAGGTATAAAACAAGTCATGGGGATGTAATGTACAGCATAGGGAATATAGTTGTTAATATTGTGATAATGTGGTTCAGTGTCAGATGGTTGCGGGACTTATCATGGTGATCACTTCTTCAGGTATTTAAATGTTGAATAACTATGGTGTACACCTGAAATATAATATTGTATATTAGGTATATTTTAATAAAAATCTTTAAAAAAAGAAAATGAATATGCTTTCTCTAGGTAAGGGTGACCATTTAGCAATATGAGATACAGGACGACTGAGTGAACTGTGGCCTCTTCATCTTTCACATTCTGGATGTGAAACTACTTTCAGTAATAGTCTAATCCCCATTTGCAATAAAATTCAGTGCTACCTCTTGATCAAATGTCCTTTTGCTACAGCAATTTTTTAAACTATGATAATTTAACTGTGGGTTTAATTTTTTAAACTATGATAATTTAATTGAAGCCTCCTTGCTAATTTTGTATATCAGACCTAGCTTCAGCAGCAGGTGTTAATTTCTAGGTAAATTTTGGTTGGGCTTCTTGAGAAAGGATCCCTACCAGCTGCGATCCTCATAGTCTTTTCCTGAGAATTCCTTTTTCCAGGTCAAAGGGAGCAAATGCCCATGGGTTTACTAGTGTTCTGATGCCAGATATTTAGAATGATATTAATTTCTATGCCACAGATTCATGTATTTTTTAATCTACTTCAAGAACAAAAAGGATATGATGGCCCATTAGGAAACATTAAATCCTGGTCATTTGGTTAATGTTCTCACTAATATGTGTTCTATAAAGTTGCTCACTTTTATAACTAAGATTCCAGTGTCATGGGTTAATGAGCCACATCGCTGCTAATGTTGTCCATCTGTCATCAATCCATTATCAAGAAAGGACTCATCTATCGCCATAGCAGATGGATCAGAAGTCTTGTAAAGGTAAATTACCCCCATCCTTTCTTGTTGTGTCATAGAGATTTACAGTGCATTTGCACATACTGCCATATTTGGTTGTTAAAACCATTCTCTAACATCAGGAGGATACGTACTATTATTCTAATTTGTTTGAAGGGCCTGGCAGGGAAGCAGAGAGTTTTGTGCATCATTGACCAAAAAGGGCCGTGGGAGGGAGTCTTCCCTCATTGGGAAGTTTGACTGTGCAGCTTTTGGAGTAGTGAGGGGAGAACCAACACACAGTCAAAACGACTCTGTGTGACCTAATCCCGATCTTTGGGTGAGAAGTGCGTGTTTCTATTAAGCAGCAGTTACATGGCAGAGGAGGGAGGCAAACTCAGGCTGCTGATTTGCTCCTGTGTTTTCCATTATGCTTCTGTTCAGGTCTTGGGGTGCACCAATGCTAATGGCTTCTACATCATAGTCCTGGGAGACAAGAAAGGTTGGTGAGGCCTGTTCCTTTATGCTCCATCCTTGCATGACTCTGTCCCTCAGGAAAGGTGACTCTGCCTTCAGCTCCAGGATGCCCTGACTGTGGGGCAAAGGGTAAACCTATTATCCTATCTGGTGATTGTTTCAGGAGAGGACCTACAACCCAACTCCCGCAAAGGAGGCATGTGAGAAAATCTGCTGCAAGAACTAAAATTTTTCATAATTAAGAGAGCACCATAACTTTTTCTGGATGTTGTGACAATAGCATAACAAGAAAACAACAATTATAGCTCATGTATATGTAACCCTTACAGTATGCCGGCCGTGATCCTTAGCACTTTATGTACTTTAACTGACTTAAAATCCTCACAACCACCCCTGTGGTAGATAATAGCATTCTTCTGACCTTGTAAACGAGGAAGAGGGTACCGATGTATGAAGCCTGGAACTGCTGCAACCTTCCTGCTTCCAAATCCTAAATCGACACTGCAAGGTTGTAATTCTCAGTAACATGGGCGTATACTTGGGCTCAGCGAGTTTCAATAACTTGCTTTAATTGAGAGCCAGTAAGGAGCAGACTTGATTTGGAAAGCCAGACTGAGGTGGCAAAACAGAGCCATGGTAATAACCTGGGTCCCTGATGTCACTGTTGGGATGTGAGAGGCTAAATGTCCTTAACATCTGTAGCACTTTGAGTTAGAGTTTCTGTTACTTGTAGCATGAACTTTCCCAAGTGATCTATGAGTCATATTTTAGCATCAACTGTGGATGCAGCTATTTGTTTTCATGATTGTGGGTCAATTACTTTTTCATTTGTAAAATGGGAATGAGAATGGCACCCGCTTCATACGTGTGGTGACATCAAATGACATAACACACACAAAGCATTTAAAACAGTGCTCCAGGTATAGTTTGTATTCAGTAAAATTTAGTGAATATTAGTGATTTTATTATTTTTTTATTATCATTATTTTATTATTAAGCCTTGGTATTTTGCTAATCTGTAAAATGTGGATAGCAATAACCTTGTAGGGTTATGAACATTAAGTGAAATCCATATAAACTGTTCAGCAGAATATATGGCATATAGAAAATTTTCAATATATATTTGATATATTCTTTCTAATTATTTTTTATTTTAATCAAAATAACATACATATGAGATAAAAGGTAAAATAAATGCTAAAGTCTTCTAACTAAAAACAGTCATCCTTTGTATTTTGAGTTAAAGCTATTCTAACCTGTTACTTTCCTTTATAAAAATTCACATATATTAAAAAATAATACTGTCATCTTTTATGTAAAGATTTACTCCTTCAATAAGCCAGTCTGAATAAAAATTTCATACTTTTTTTAATAAATGAAACCAATTACAGTCTGTGTGAACTGTTACATAAGAAATGCCATGCTGTTGCATAAGAAATTGGTCTATTTCTAAAATGAAAAATGGAGACATGTCTGGCAAATTATATTGCCTGCTGATCCATAAACTTGTATAGATCAAATATCTAAGTACAAAAAGTAAGTACCTAATACTATAGCCCTATGGAAATATTGTACTCCCTGGATAAACAGAAATCCTGATATTTCAAAATCTAGTGATTTAAGTATAATTCTTGTTGAGAGAAATATTAATAAAAGCAACCTGGTTCTAAACAAATTCTAAATATATTACAATCAGCTTTCTAGCCCTTTCAGAACCTGCTGAAGCTTTATACAGAAGCAATAAGCTGAAACTCTATTTACATTATTAAATTTAGCAATAGAAGGAGGGCTTCTGTATATCACAGTTGTATTTAGTGACACATACAAACCATTGAAATGTCTACTTCAATCTGTTGTTGATTTGGGAACTAACAAATCTTAACCTATAAAAATTCATTTAGGGGCCATTCCTACTAACAACGTGATACTCAGTTTATAACAGACCTGCTGTGTAACAAAATGCAAACATTAATCTCAGTGATTACTAGTGATATTGTGGCCTCTCAGTAAGTATTTGTTAAATAAATAAAACACAAGAGTAAATAAAGTGCCCATTCAAAATTTTGTTAACTTTTTCCAATATAATTCTTTTTTTTTTTTTTACCTATGGAGCTTTACATATGCTGCATTATGGGAGGTGAAGGGAGATATTTAGTTTTATTGACTTGTCAAATACATAAATCTGTATTACGTGAAGATGCTGTATATTATGTTTTGGATGAGTTTAAAGTATTCATCTATTCAATTCTACAAATACTAGTTTAGTGTCTACTATGTACAAGACATTGATATATGTCATGAAAGAATAAAAAATGAAAATAATACTATTTTAGTCTCTTATTAAGACAAGGTACGGAAAACATACTTACAAAAACTGTAGTAAAGGAATATATTTAAAAGACATAACTGCAAGGTGGGGAAAACATGAAAGGAGGCATAAAAGGACACTCAGTTGTGAAATATGGAAGTAAATGGATAAGAGAAAACTGACACCAATAGGGAGAAAGAAGGACAGA
Source organism: Rhinolophus sinicus (assembly GCF_036562045.2). Classification (NCBI taxonomy): domain Eukaryota; kingdom Metazoa; phylum Chordata; class Mammalia; order Chiroptera; family Rhinolophidae; genus Rhinolophus; species Rhinolophus sinicus. The sequence continues at coordinate 16,064,391 of NC_133763.1, forward strand.
GCAAAGTTACATTTGCAGAATCATAAAAAGCATTAGTTGTATCTGGAATGGAGGTGAAGATGTGTGGTTCTTAAACCGGGCATCCTGTGTAGAATCTGTTTGACAACCAGTTAGACCTCTGATGTCTTCTTTGCCTCATTGTTGCGTACCTCTCCTCCCCCAAAAGTCTGGAGATGTGTTCATTAGCGAGGGAAACAGGATCTTGAGCTGGTGAATGCTACACACAGTTGAGGGTGTATGTACCATGCTGACATGTGGGGATAAACGATCAGATGCATACCAAATAACGAATGCAAAGTCCCCACTTCTCCCCTTAATTCGTTCTCAGGATGCTGGGTCCCAGATCCTTCCCCTCTAGATAGAAAGTGGAAGATTCTTTCTTGGGGAATTTTATCTACTCAAAGCAGAAAAGTCAAAGACACTGACAATTGGAATTTCCTAACAAATGGTCTACGTGGGTCAATTTGCAGTATAGTTCAGAGCTGAGGAAACGCTCTCAAAGATAAAGACCCAAACTAACAAGCAGGGGGGGAAAAAAAGTAAAGAAACTTTGAGGAAAAGGTTTATACAAGGGAGAAAAAACTTAAAAAAAAGAAAACAACTGAAGAAATTATTAGGAACATGTACAAACCAAAAAAATAAGACTGTAATAATGTAGAACATTCAAATAAAAAAAGCAGTATTTGAAATTGGAAACATAATAGCCCACATGAAAACTCAGTAGGAAGATTGGAGGATAAAGTTATAAGAAATCTCCTTGAAAGTAGGGTTAAAAAAAAAAAAAAAAAGACAAAGAAATAGAAAAAAGAGAAAAGGCAAGAAACTTAGAAGACTTCCAGAACACCCAATGTTTGAGTGATAGAAATTCCCATGAGACAATGGAGAACACAGAACACGGAGAGGAGAAAATTATCAACAAATAATTTAAGAACATTTCCCCCATATAAGTCATAAGTTTCCAGACAGAGAAAGCCTGCTAAATGTTCAGCATGAGACACCTCATGTTTCCCAGAATTCATCCACTGTTGGTCCTGTGATACCCTGAAGGGCTCTTACAATCTCTCAGGCCAGACCATGATTTAACTCTCAGTGCCTTGAAACATGAAAACTATCAAAGGCTGCATGATAATTTAATTGAAAAATAATAAAACAGGAGCAGAAAACTTCCTGGACAGTATCACAGTATTTAATAAGCGCGCTAAAGAACAGGAGGGTGTATTTGCCCAGAATGTCATATTTATGCCACTTTTTAGAACATTCATCATCTACATCAAAATGTGATGTACCTTCTGGGCTATTAACTTCTATAAAAAAAAGAAAGAAAGGTGTCTCATGGTTTCAAATTATGCCAGGTGTTGCCAATGAAAAATGGATGACTCTTAAAGCCTTTCATTCCAGTTGACAAAATCATTGTCCTCAGCAACAAATGAGCCATACAATAAGTTCTTTAGACTTTCAGACCCTTTAACTTTGAATTCAAAATATAACCTTTTCTAAACAAAGCCTGAAAAAAACAGTAGCAAGGATAATTGCTGTTTAACGTAAGTATCCAGCACAGTGGATGAAATCGATTAATAGCAAATGAAATCATCCAGACATTTCAGAGCATAGGAACAAAGAAAAGATGCTACAAACTTCCAAGGTGAGGGGACAAGCCACATGCAAAAGACTGGAACATAAAATGGCTTTGGCCTTCTCACCAGCAACACTGGGTGCTGAAGAATGTAAAGAGGATATAAAAGAAACGTGATTTCCTCTCTAGAATTTAGAATATATAGCTGTGTTCTACTAAAATGACAGAGTGAAGTACAAGGAAGACATTCACGACAGAAAAAGGAGAAATAAGGGCAGTCGCTAGGATCGCTTCCCAAGGGAGGCGTCTTCATAAGAGCTTGGCAGATAGGTTAATACACCCAGGTTGAATTACATCAAAAGGTTGAAGAAGGGGATTCTCAGTGAATGAAATTGATAATTACTTTATTTTTTCTTTCCTTTTTTAAAAAATTTATTTTTTAAATTTATTGCGGTGACAATTGTTAGTAAAATTACATAGATTTCAGGTGTACAATTCTGTATTACATCATCTATAAATCCCATTGTGTGTTCACCACCCAGAGTCAGTTCTCCTTCCATCACCATATATTTGATCCCCCTTACCCTCTAATTAGCCAATTAATTGTAGAATGCAATTGGTTGAAAGCTGATGTTTCTAAATATCTTGATATGATACTTAGACAATTTGTGGGGAGTTGAGGGATACTTTCATGGTAAATACAAGGAAAATTTAGCAAACCAAAGACAATGAGGAACACCAAAGAAGCTTAAAAAGTTGTTCAGGAAAGGAAAAGTATCTGTCTTTTACCATATCTCAGCTATGAATACCATTTTATAGTCATAAAGTAAACATTGAATAGTAAAAATAAATTAACATAACGTAACAAAATTCACCTTATTAATTTGCAAAAATAGATGTAGAAGCCTACACTGAGGGATTCTCTTGCTGAAATGGTCTGTTGATCTTAAAAAGCGAAATTAGAAAATGATATTGTTAAAATGAAAATAAGAACTTGCTTCAGAGAATGCCTAGTGAAAGATGACCAAAACGGTGGATATGATGAGATGAAGCATTTGTATGACTTGGTTAACTGTGATTTTCGGTAATATATTTTTAATAAATTAAGGTAATGAGTGTATGTACTGCTTGCAAGGTAGAGACAATTAAATTTAGTAGCTCTGTCATGGAACAATACCCCTGTCCCCACAGCCCCGGAAAAAATGAGCTCCTGTGGAATATATTATCCTAATGGCACTCAAAGCCATGATGCTGCACAACTAAAAGAATGAAATATTGATGCAAAGGGAGGCAGTCATTAATACTGACAGCGTGGCTCAGAGCAGAATTCCCTGTAGTTTCAATTTTTAAAATTCTTTTGTCATTATATGGCATCATTGAAGTTTACATTGATAGGTTGTGGGGTCTTGATTTTTCTTTCTTTTTTTTTTTTCTTTTAAGAAATAATGATTTAATTTATCAGTGATTAGAGAGAACATGGAGGCGCTATTTAGTCAACTTGTATTACAGGAAACCAAGCTTCAGAGAGGTTGAGTGATTTATCTAAAGTCACAGAGCAAATTATCGAGGGAGCTAGGACTCAAATTGATGTCTGCTGACTTCAGATGGTAGACGTTTACTATTACCCTGTGATGCCTTTCTTTTTCTTTTTTTCTTTCTTTTTTTTAAAATTAAAGTTGATTGGGGTGACAATGGTTAGTAAAGTTACATAGGTTTCAGGTGTACAATTCTGTAATATTTCTTAAATTTGACTTAGAAATAAAAATGAAACAACTAGCCCAAATTTCCACAAACAAAATTCTGGAAATCAAACCTTAGTGTTGCTAGGTGGGTTCCACTACAACAGAACTACTTAAGAAATAAATTGAAAATCACGCCGTTTAGAATTTTTAGAAGTGGATAAGTGAATAATGATAGAACATTGTGACAATTTACCAGAGTCAATAAATTGAAGTGCTGGTCCCTGCCCTCCATATTGTATCTAGAAAACACCAAACATCGCGTTTGGCTCTGTCATCAGTACTCATCCGTGGTAATACATATAAAATAATTACTAGTTTGATCAGAAAATGAATTTTTCAAGAAGACTTTGTTTTTCTGTACACATTCTCTGCATAATATTCTGACTGTCAAGATCATAATAACCAAACATTTACTTCTAAAATGTCCAGTTTCCATATTAAAATATTTCCCCGATGCATCCGATACTTCTCCCTGATTTTCTTAAACATTGTATTTGTATTTCCTCCTGTCTTAAACTCAATGATTTCTGGGTGGAATGATACCAATAATATTGGTTTAGAAGTGGTATGTTGATGTTAAATACAATATACAGCTGACATCTTTAAATTCTAAAGGGAGCATATGCAGCCACAGCAGAACTGAAAATTGCATAGTTTTATTTGATATCCTACATTCACTCAACTTTCAACATCCTTTGGTGACAAGTAAAAGTGCAAAGACATTGTAAGGGTTACCTGGAGGAGTGAGGTATGGCCAGTGGCCTGAAGATGCTGATAAGCTAGACCTGAAGACAGGTGTGTGGAGAACTGGCTCATCAAACACAGACGAAGGGAGAAAGTACTACCATAGGCACACAAGCACAACTGGCTGCTGTACCTCAGGGTACCTTAGTGGCATCTGAAGAAAGAGAAGCACCTGCAGCTCTATGCATCTTGTGCCCATGGGGGCAAGTGGAGACCATTGCATTCAGCCCTATAAGTTAGTTCTTTGGAACTGCAACAGAAGCATCAGTTCCAAATGGGCACGCACAGGGAGGCTTCCTGGAAGAGGTGGCATTTGGACTTGGAAGAATGTGCAGCAGCTCAGTGAGTAGACAAGCCTGGGAAGCACGGTCTGTTTCACACTCCGGCCCATCTCCAAATGATGGAACAGGGTTCCAGGGACACACTGGGAAGGAGGGTAATTTGAACAGCTGACGTGACTGGACCATTGATATCATTTTTCCACACAGGACCCTGCTGCCTACGACTCTGCAAATTTAGTGTCCCTCACTTACTCAACACTGAAAATAGGATTTTATGTTTCTTTTAACAGAAATTGAGCATAGGCATGCATCTCACTCGATCTGCATTTAACTGCCCACCAAGTTTTTCAGCTGTCTGTCCATTTGAAGGACCGCCTGTGTTTCTGCAACCCATAAAACATGTAATGACTAAATTTGAGATTTTTCTGATTGAGAGTTAAAAAGCGTGACCAAAGCATACGTGGCCCCAGTAAACTGTTGGATACAGGCTGTGCATTTTTGACAAATGGTTGGTTATAATGTAGTAGAGGGGAACATCAGACATTGCACCAAACTGAGACTCCACTGGTCTGATGCCATGTTTTAAAATGCCCAGATGGCCAAATCCAAACACGTATGTATGCACTGAACAGCAGTGTGAATCAAATTGAGAGAAGATTCTGGGGCCAAAACGTGGTTCTAATACAGTGATGAAAAGCTTACAACCTAAGAAACAAACAAGGATTAATAAAAGGTAAATCTGGCTGGATTTAATGCTGACCTTCAACAAAATAATTTACTTTTCAGCAACTGCAGATGGGTTTATAGGAGAAAAGACTAGCTGTGTATAATTTTACAGCTAAGATAAAAGATCAAAGTGCAAACATAATATTTAGAAATAAATTGATTCTGGCCAAGAGCACCACGGTACAGTTAGGGTCCATAAAGTAAATGGATGGAAGACAACAACATAAAAATATATTTTTTTCAGTTTGGAAAATACGGCCTGATGATGATTTATTTTATTTTGCCTATCACAGAAAAAGTGTAGCATTCTCAAACTATGTTTGTTAAAGAATCAATCAACTAAACAACAACACAAAACCGTCAATTGATTATCCTTTAAAAAAAATGTGCTAAGATAAATTTCGTTTTTTTTAAACTGAGGAAATGCAAAATGTGCTTCCAATCATGTATTGGAGCTTTTTATGCAGAACTTGGTGACTTTTGCATCTGTGCTTTCTTTGCAAAGGTGATGATTAATAGGTAATTCAAGTTTAAATAATACATGTCCAATAAATTGACCAGTCTGATTGAATTAGAGAATGAATGAGAAAGGAGATTATTTTTTTCTGGGAGCCTGCACAGTATTACATGGTTCCTAAAACACTTTCATATTTGAGTGAAACTATCCTGAGGTAATTCTGGAAAATACCGTTTCTCCATTTTTTAGCTAAGAAAACGGCAATGCAGAGTTATGACAACCTGACCCAATGCACCAGCATTTAAGCCGTAGACTTGGATTATCTTGATCTTCAGGTTTCTTGCTCAGTGCTCTTTTCATACCCTGTGCAGCTTCTCTGAATTATCAAGTAAATTCAAAGCAAAACAAAACAAAACAAAAAAAAAAACGCCTTCAGCAATTTCTTCTCTCCTCCCTCCCCACATTTCCTCAAGTTGAATGTTTTAGTAGAGAAGTAGCCTCAACTACCCAAAGTCTTTCTGAATTTCAAAGTCACCACCAAGCAATTAAATAACCACATTAAGAAAAAAATTTGTTTTAAAAATATGAAAATTCTTAGTAATAATTCATAGGCTATCTATTTTTCCACTCTGCATGGGGCTAACTGTTGAGTAGCATAAAGTACTGTGAATTTACCTTTCCGTGGTATTCTACCACAAAGACCACACTTCCTGACTAACTAATCATAATTTCAGGAATCTTAATAACAGCCAACAAGTTTAAAGATCTTCCTTTAGCTACACCAAATGACAGGGCAAGGATGAATAAATCATGGAAAAAGGAGGTTAGGCTTTTGAAGATCTTAAGTTCAACTAACACATCCCTCCTTTTCCTCCCTCCTCTTCACTCCGCCTCCCAAAAAAGTAGAAAAGGAGGTGGAAGAGAGCAGATATTTAGAAGCATTAGATACGCGTTTCCCAATTAGTTATAGCAGCAATCATTTAATCAGAATTTCCACAATATCAAAAGCAATTTGTTTCATTAGCATTAATTCCATTTTGAAGGGCAATGGCAATTAAAGATGTTTTTAATTGGTCGTCATTCATGGTTTAATATAGATTCTCAATGTAATTGATTTAGAATTAAAAGCATAATTACAGAGAAACCTAGCAATGTGCTTTATAATCATGCAGCATATCATACTAATTTCCTTGAACTTGTTTGACCTTTTTGAACAGCAGCAACTCAGTGTTTACTCTGTTTCAATATAGACTAAGCACTTGAGTGGAGCCTGCAAACTGTCTTCAAATATTTGAAGGTCTATTACTTAAAAGCAAGGTTTAAGTACAAGTAAGTAAACCCTTTTCCCTCTCATGGGCCTCATCACACTAAAACAATACCTATTCTACTGACTCCGTCTGTGAAAAATGGGAACTTTTTTTCACCATTTTCACTTTGTCCATTCTATTTTTTTTTTTTTTTTTTGCATTTCTCACTTTGTGTTGATTTAAACTGTTATTTTTAGATCCAACTTATGATTCAGCAATTTTATTACAGTACTTTGGGTGTTGAGATGACTTAGTGAACAAAATCAACAAAGATCCCTGCCTTTCAGGACCATAAATTCTAGCATTTGGGAGGTGCTGGAGGTTGGGAGGAGGGGAGAGACAAATAACAAAAAATAAACATAATAGCTATATAAGCAAATTATTAAGTATGTTACTAAGTGAAAAATACTATTAAAAAGGAGAAAAAATGGAGTTGAGTTCATTAAGAATGGAGGAAGTTTGCAATTTTAAATTGACGGTATTGAGGATAGTCTTACTGGGAAAACGACATCTGAGAAAAGTCTTAAAAAAGGAGAGGCAGAGAGCCATGAGAATAACTCGTGGAAGAGAATATGAGGCAGGGGAAACAGCATATGCAAAGGCACTGAGGCAGCCATTTCCCAGTAGAGGGACCACAGGGAGGCTAGTGTGGCTTGAGCAGAGTGTCACGAGGTAGGACAGAGGATGAAGACGGAGTGGAACAGGGAGGTTGGGAGAGGTGCTTCTGTAGATCATGTAGAGCCCTGCAGGCTTCTGCAAGGATTTGGCTTTTACTCCAAGTGGAATAAGGAGCCATGCAGAATAGTAGGCAGAGGGCTGCCATGATCTGACTTATGTTTTAAAAAGATCACTCAGGCTATAGTTTTGAAAATAGACTGTATAGGGACAAGTGTAAAGAGATTCAGGTCAAGTCCCATCCATTTATCCCCTAGTAAAGTTAAAAGGATATAATTTAACAGCACCATTTTCTATTTATTACATACTTTTTTTTTTTGAGTTTTTACTAGGAAAAAATGTAACAGAATATATCACAGAGAAATCACTGACTGATATGACTGGAAGAAACCTTGAGAAATAATCTATTCCACCTTGCCTCAATCAGATAGTATTCCAATAAGTGATTTCAGACATATATGAATCTGCTTTATGTTAGAACACTTCTAGTAAAAGAAATTTCACAGCTCTTTAAAGTCCACACTCCAAAGCTTTACAGATGTCTCTACTGGAAATTTCTTCCTTATGACAAATTAGAGTTCTTCATTCTGTAAATCTCAATTTATTCTTCTCTAGTTTCTTTAAATGGGAACTTAGAACAAAGAGTACTAAATGTAGAATAAAAAATCCAGATTTCTAATAACATAGGATTCTAATCACACTGGCATCCTGTGTAACCTTTGTCAGATCACTCTGTTTCTATGTAGAAATTAAGTAGCAGATGTAGAACTTCCTTTAGCTCCTAGGAAGAAATGAGCTCTCTAAGTCCAAGATGTAATTAGAAGCATTGTTGGCATTATTCTCCTCATTAGAAATGAAGAATTAATCTAATCCCTTACTAGGATTTTAACTCAGCAAGATGGTGTATGTTGCCCATAGATATGAAACCTTCAGAGAACATTAAATAATTAATTCTGAATTAGGAGGAAAACACACACTGAATTCACCAAAGGCTTTTAATCCAGATTTAGATCCATTCTTATTTTATTACAATGAGTGACCTGTAAGGAAAAAATCTTGACAGCCATGTAAACGTTTAACAAAACAGTTCAATATAGCTAACATAAACTCCCTTGGAAAATATACTTTAGGTGTTAAATCACAGTGATGAAATTAGATATTTGACTGAGTGAAAAATTTACTAGAGGTCCATTAAAAATCAAAACTCAGTTTCCCAATTTAAACATTGTGTCTGTGTATTTATATACACATATATACAAAAAAGATATATATATATACACACACACACACACACACTCACACAGGGTGCCAAAAAATGTATATGTATTTTAAGAAAGGAAAAAACTGTATTAATTGTAATACTCAATATATATGGACAACAAACAATATGAATACAAGTCACATTTGACTTCTGCAATTACAAGAGGTGCTCAAAGTGGTTATCATCAGTGTCCAGACACATCTGGTTACAGCAAACTACTGCTTGAGCATAGATAACATCTCCTAAAATGTGTATATATATATTTTTGGCACCCCCAGTATACATATTTTAAAATATCCCATTCATTTGGAACCATTCTTTTTAAGGAGCTGGGAAACAAATCATGTGATTTTTAAAAATTCAAATCTCTAGTGGTCTGAATATCAGAGAAGAGTGATGCAGAAATGGCAGCATTGACCACGATCATTCTAAGTGTCCTAGACAGGGTCATGCAGTCAGCAATTCCTGAGCCCCCACCGTCTCCTGAGCTCTGTTTCCAAAACTGGGGAGAGTCCAAAAAAGCCACATGCCAACAATAGCTACCATCGTGCACTGCGTGGTTGTCCATATGTGAAATGGAGTTCATCTTCGCTCCTGAATTCCCAAGGCTTGTTATTAAAACCATTCATTCTTAGCTCCAGGCTCAGTTTGGGATTTATTGTCCATTATTGCTCTGCCCTTTCAAGCCCTCACTGAGTACTGTGGATTCCACGTTCAGAGATGGCTGATAGTCTTCCTTGCTCTGTGTCCACTGACAATTTCCAGCTTCATTTCATTATTATTATCACCAGCCTACATGATCTCAGCACTCGTCTCACGAGTCTCTTGCATATGGTTTGCTGTCTAATTCATTCTTCACATCATTCCTACACTCATTTTCCTAAAGCTTTGCTCCTATTATTTGTTTATCGAGTATCACGGAACCCTGCCGGATGCCATGTACCGTCTTAGGTGCTGGTCACGTGAAGTCAAATAAGACTTGGTCCTTTTACTTATTGCAATTAAGTGTGGCAGAGAGACATATAATTAAGTAATTATAATACAGTGTGATTAGTGAAACAGTATGAGCCTGTACAATGTGCCATGCAATAGGAGGAAGGCATGAAGGCTGCCTATGGTAAGGAGGAAATCCTGGACGAGAGAAGGTGATGTGAAATCTGTGCATTGAGGGACAGGCGGACTTGCACCAGGCAGACACTGGGGAAATGCTAATTCTAGGCAGAGAGAACAATATTTGCAGGGACATGGAGAAATGAAATATAGCAAGTTTGAAGAGCTCTAACTTCTCCAGTATCGCTAGAGCATGGGATGTGAGTTAAGAAAAGCAGAACTGACAACAGAGTCTGGGCAGCAATCTTTTTAGGGTGGGTTTCAGTTGGCAGGCTATGCAATTGGACACACTATGCTACTTTATTCAATAGCTCACTAATGTTCACCAATAACGGAAATGATGGAGTAATGTTTAGTTTTAGCAAAATGGCTCTGGAAAGTTTCCTACTCATTTACTGGATGGGTCAGGAACTTCCAGCAAGGAGAGCAGTTAGTGTCTTGCAGGAGTCCAGGGAAGAGCTGATTAGGACAGTCAAGGTCAGGGAAGCAACAGCAGAAGTTGGAGAGACAAAGCCCCCTTCTAGAGTCTGTAACATAGAAGGTTTATAATGGAATTGGGAGAGCTATTCTGTCTCTTCATTTGCATGGTTAAAATTCTGAATCCAGTCTCTTCCAATTAATGCAACTCTTTTCTTTCTTGTTTTCTAAGATTGGTCAGATATAGCCCAAGTCATTGTGCATTTCCATGCAAATAAAAGTTGCTCTTTTCCTGGAGTATACCGTCTCATGGTTCTTCTTGGCTCATGATATTTAAATTGAGTTCTTCAGGGCCTTAAGAGTTTTTAGAGTTGCTTTATGGACCTTGTACGAGGTGCTTAGAAGGGATGGATGGAGACCAAGGGGCAAAATTCTCATGTCTCCACCCCATCCTTCACCAAAACCAGCTCTGCTTTTATTTGTATGAGCTTCCATGTAAGAATTTCTTTGAAGAAAGCTATTTAAACAAATTTTGCTCAATGAATTGGGTAAGACATATGCATTTTAGTATTCACTTAGTATTGACATCAGACTTGGAGGAATAGCCCAATCCATTTGGTGCCAAGATGTAGACAAAAACTGGGCTGAGCCTTTGCTATGGCCATGGAAAAACACTATATACCATATGACTGCAAGTTCACATGAAGATGAGATTTCTGGGGCCAAGTGTATATAAAGATCAAAAGTCACGTTGAAAAGCTTGCTCTTTCTAATCTTTCCAGATAAGAAAACTGCTTCTTGTAATGGAGCACAAATTTGTAGGTTGTAGGAAGCAGATTACAGAATGCTTCAAAGAGAGATAAAGGTTTTACTTAAATATGGCTTGGTCAACATGCCATTGTGATAGCAACGAAATTATCTTCCAATTAAAATTCGGTGAGCTGAGTTATCTCTGTCCTTCCTACATAACTTGGAGACCCCAAGGAACCACAGCCATAGCTAATAAATAGAACATTCTGGTACTAATAACATATTAGGAGATGTAATTTACAGGACCTAAAGATTAAACATGAGTGGAGAGAGAGAGAGAGAGAGAGAGAGAATGTTCACGTCTCTCCTTAGCTTCTGGCTTATGCACATGAATGGATAACAATGAGATATACAGCAGAATGAGAAGCATAGAAGGAAAGACAATGAGATTCACTTTGAGACGAGTTGAAAATGCATGTGGACTATCCAGGTTGCAGTTAGATAAATGAGTCCAGAGCTCAGGAGAGAGTCATAAATCTGAAAATCATCAATATGGTCATGACTTGAGGAAAAGACCGGGATGGTCTGCTAGAAGATGTCAGACCATGTGGAGAAGAGTTCATCACAAGTCAAGTCCATTACAAGCCAGCTACCAGCAGTGCAGTCCCAGAGGACGTAAGAGAGCCCCACTAAGATGAGTGCAGCTGCTTGCCTGACCCAAAGTTGATGACAGATGCATGAATCATTCTAATTGAGCCAGAGACCGACTAGCTGACCTTTACACTCATGTGTCCTATTACACAGCAAAGCTAACTGATACAGTGGTCTAGCTCATATCTCATCAATTGCATGAACCCTGCCTTGATGAAACTTGCTAAGAAAAAAAACCCCACAATGCAAAGTAGTCTCTTTCCTTTTGTGGAGGCGAGTGGCTTGAGAGGAAGCAACAGAGGAAGACAGAACCAGAGCAAGCAGGCCTGATGAGCCTTGACAAGGATTTTAAATGTAACAGTCTCTAATGTAAACTGTTCTTTTCTCCCTTGGATAGAAATCAAAACTCACCACCGCCACCAATATCTTTATGCTGAAAGTGACAAAGTTTTGATATCTGGGGACAATTGGAAATCTACAGTTGTCAAGAGCCCTCTGCTTACTTTTAGGCTGTGCGAGTACCCACCGCTCTACTCAGCCTCAACTCCCTCTACTCTGCTTGGTATCTAAGCCGGACATTTGGGACAGTGCTTCAAATCAGAGTCAATGGAAAGACACTCTTTCTCAGGTTCCATTCGAGAGCAGAGACACTTCAGACCCTCCCAGGTCCATCTGAGTCCCCTCTCTATAATTACACTTGATTCGGGGCTGAAAGCACTTCCATGAAGGAGGAGATCGTGGATAAGAGGAGACAAAGGTTGCTACTTAGCTTCAAGCACTTCTTATAGGAAGCAATGAGCTACTTACTAAAACTGTGGAACTCTGAGAGACGTGAATGTGTTTAAAGGCCTTTGGGAGTTGGGCCACTTGATTCTGTTATAGATGGCAAGGATCACGAGTCTGACAGCCCCCTGCGTCACAGCAGGGGAACAAATTGTTATCTTCGTAATGTGTTCCATGGCTTCTAGTTATGTTCCATAGTGTCAGGGAAGACAATGGAAATTGGTGACACAGTTAAGAAACACAGTGTCGCCCTCCACTTCTGCCAAAGCAATAGCCACGGCAGTTGCTTCTCTCTCATAGATGCTGTGCAATGAGGCTCATGGCTTTGCACCTTTCCCAGAGTGTAGCTTATTCACACAAACCCAAGCTGCTGCTCATCAGAAGAACGTTTCGCTGGTGTGAAATGTGTGCAGCTGTCAGGGAAAACCAGGAACAGGCTGGGAGTGCCTCTGCCACCATGCCCGGTGTCCTACCTACCCAGCGTCGGGACAACTGTCTACCCTTCAGCACTGCCAGCCAGGCAGACGGAGACAGAGAGGGACACTTCCATGGGGGCATGGAGGCTGAATACCTCATGCTTTTCAGTGATGAATTTGGAAGGCATCCCAGATTGTGCATCTGCCTTGGCATAATAGCTTGTACTTCAGAGAATGAGGCTTTCAAGGGAGACTGTGAGAACAACTACATCTATTCACAGAGGGAGGGTGACATTTCTTCCTTCTTTCAGGGACAAGTGCCTGCCTTGTTACGCTCTGCCCTGGTTGCTGTAGCTGCTGGTGAGTGTGTGTAGTCAGGAAGTACCCACTCAGCGCACAAGCACCGCTGGGCGTGGGGGGGGGGGGAGAGCCCCAGGATTGATGCCACAGCCCAACTAGCTCGTCCAAAGGAGGTGACTTAGTATGGCTGGGCCTGTAAGGGAGAACGGAGTCCACGTGCAGCAAGGCCAAAGAGTTTTTTCACTCTTACCGCTCTCATCAATGTGTAGTATCTGTTTTTCCTTTGTTGTTTTTACTTGTTTATTTGTTTTGCAATGTGGTGGCCAGGTACCTGGATGCCAATGAACTTCTGGAGAAAATTGAGATTTAATATATTATAATTTTCCTTAGGGAATGGATAAGCCAACTGGTACTTTGTAACTAAATCTCTTTACTGGGTTAGTCATCCTACTCCGCAACTAAATCTTACATCTATACTCATATGTATATAATTTCAGGGTCTAAGAGACAGAAATACAGAAAAGGAAATTCTGATAGGGGCATAGGCATTCTGGGCACCCGAGGGGGTTGGGAGGACTATGGGAACAGTCTTCAAAATATGCTCTTCTGATATAAAAGGTATAGTGAGCTCCAAGGAGGTGCACTTTATAAAGAAAGAGAAAGAGTCTTTTAAGAACAAGCACATAATCCTCTGAGGTTTCGAAATCAGGTGTATTGGGACGACATTTGCTATTGAGTGCATTAATAGGGAAAATGGTCTAACGCCATTGTTTAGGAACTTCTGATGGGGTCAAATCTATGTCTGCCTGAAAGGCAAACTATACAGGCAATGTCCAAGTATACGTTCTTAAAACCAGAAGGAAATGAATGAAGTGAGATAAAATCAGATGGATGGATTACATACTGGAGTGTGAGAGAGGAGGGAGAAGGGACGTCTCTAGGTGCCATATTCTATTTATCAGAAGCACATGGCTAGCCAGACAGAATACGCACAAGACTAAAGGGTCTTATTTCACGCACCTACTTACATGGATGATACACAACCACGTTTGGTTAATTCACACCAGCAGTTCTGGCGATGAGGAGAAACTTACAAACCTCATCTAGATATCATATAAGTAACTTTAAAATAAGTTCCCCAAAAGAAATAGATTATACCTTCTGTTACAACTTATTTCCCCCCTCAATTACAGAAGCAAATAGAATAGCCAATAAAAATTGGTACATAGAATGTGCAAACTATAAAAGCAATGCACATTTGCCATTGTTCTTTTATATGTTGAAAGGGAGTTAAAAACATGAAAACAATTTTAAATAATATAAATTCTTTATTATTAGCCTTAAAGTTAAGGAAAGACCTTTCAATGTTTCATATTTCAATAGGAAAAACTACGCCATCCTATAACAGTGTTATCTGAAGAATGGATGAAAACTTTGGAACGTTTATTTTTGAGACAAGACTTTGTAGGGGGAAGTGATCACATTATGCGTGTGTGTGTGTGTGTGTGTGTGTGTGTGTTTGAGATAGAAAGTTGATTTGTTCTTTGCGATTCCCTTTGTACATGTTCTCTTAGGATCCTGGTGTTTTCTTTCATAGCACTTCTAACATTTGTAATTCAATGCTTACTTTGGATGCTCTGTATCTCTTTGACACAAGGTATCCATTTGTTTTATTTTCTGCTATAGTGCCAGGGTCTATTCCAGGCTTTGGAACAAGATAAATGCTAAATCAATATTTTATGAGTGAATGAATGAATGAGTTTGGACCTTTATTGGACAGAAACAATATTTAGCAAACACTTCCCCTGACAAACACTATACTGGATATTTATGTCTATTTATTTCATTTAATCTTCCCTATAATTCTGAAAGATAGATATTATCAGAAAGAACTGAAGCTTACAGAGACTATGTGAATCCTCGCTGTCTGTTTAGGTCCAAGGCCACTGTTTCTTGGACAATGACAAACATCCTCTGCTGCCCATAATGGAAACAGAAGCCAACTCGATATAAGGATGGACTTTCTAAGAAGTTTAACAATTTTGGAACGCACTCTTTTACGAGGAACTGAATTATCTGTCACTGGACTTAAGGAGTCTGCTTGACCATCTGTCAGGAACATAAAGAGAAGACAAGAAAGGAGGTTGAATGAGAAAACCTCTAATGTTCCTCTCAATGCTAAAACTTTAATTTGCTGTCCAGCCATATGCTGAAGTGGCAGAATCGTACGGCTCTTCCCCTTTCTTGGTATTTCCCCCTTTTTCTTTCCATTTTAAAGCAGATGGTTGCTATTGTGCTTGTTGCCCCAGGAGAAGGATGCACAGAACAACCATAAGAAAACCTGCCATCTTTCGGCTGTTCTGTTACGGAAGCCTAAGCCTTCAGGGGAAGCTGGAAGCTCAGGCGCACGGATGAAGTATCTGAGAGAAAGATCGAAACAGAGCACATGGCTCTCTACCAGTTTGAAAGAGATAATGTGGACTGGCGGGTTAGAATTCGGGGAACGAAGTATGGAGGAGTTAAAAATAAGCAAGGTGTGGATGCTCCAGACAGAGATGCCTTTTAGCATCCTTGTGGGTAGAGCTATGTGGAAGTGGAACTACCCCAGAAAGGGTTTGAAGGGCTTGAGACTAGACCACACCGGGGGAGATAGAAGAACCCAGCAAAACGTTGCCTGGAAGGACACAGCCCGCAAGAGCACCAGGTGAGCCAGGGCTGAAACGAACACAGGACCTTGGCGCATATATTCATATATATATATACATAATTTCTTAGGGTTGGAGCCTTATATTAAAACCACACCTTTCTGTTTCCCACAGAGGGAATTGTTTTGTGAAGTACAAGAAATGGCGGATAACATCTGTCTATTCCTTTCTCTAACAATATTCTTTTTCTGTAGGTTGTACAGTTTCTCATGTCCATCAGGATCCTTTGTGAAACAGACACCAAAAGTGCAAGAGACTTAATGGGGGACATACTTGGAAGAGATAAGGGGCAGAGGTAGCAGGAATCGGCTGGGAGAGCTTTCCGTCCACAATACAGGTCCAAGAGCTTGGAAGGGAAAAGGGAGGTAGGAGGGTTGGACAGGAAGGTCCTTGGGTTGAGTGCAGCTCTGAACAAGGTTGATAAGGAGTCTCAGAGTAAAGACTGTCTGTTAAAGCAGTGCTTTGTCGGGCAGAAATGGCCCAGCTCCCGTTCTTCCACTGGGCTTAGCGATCAGCTGGGAGCAGCCTGGAGAGATTGTAACCTTGGCAAAAAAGCCATAGGGGACCCTGAATGGACAGCTGGAGGCGTCAGCTAACTGGCTTCTTTAACGTGGACTTTCTCTTGAAAGAGATCTGAGTGGCATGTCACCGTGGCTTCCACAATCACCGTTGTTCATTTTTCAGAATGTAATTAATGCTTAGAGCTGTATGGATATGGATGTGGAAGAGAGTCATAAGGAGTGTTTTCGGAGGGGAAACAGAAAAGATGATGTGGTTATAATGTAGAAAGAAGTGTGTGGCCTGAATGACCAGCCAATCGTCTGAGAACAATTTATAGTACAGTCTGAAAGTCTGAACAGCCACATGGTGGGATGAGTCATTTTCCCTCACCTCACTAGGTGGGGAATCTTAACACTTTCTATACACAGTTTGCAGATATCCATTGCATAGATTCCATTAGCATCCCAATTTTTAAACCTCTTGGGCAAGTGTGTGAATGCCACTGTGACCATAAATAATAATGAAGCTTAGAAAAAATAAAATTCCCCACTTGATCCAAAGGATAAGCAAAGAAAAATTAATGTTTGAAGAACTTGCTTTGTTAAAAGGAAAGAATGAGGGAAGTCTTAGTAATTTATTTAAAGTGATTGTTATTGATAAATTTTCAAGAGTGAGTGAACCTAGGAGGTGCTTCAGAGGTAAAGAATTACAGCTTATTAAATTCAATTTCCTCAATTGTGAGGAATAGAAAGTTAATGAAACTGAAGAATAAGGAGGGTAGTTTACAAGTCAGTGACTAAAAATGAGGACTGATGGTTTTTTAATAAGATTTTTTTTTTTCTAAACTAAATGGCATAACAATAGAGACTAGAAGCTCTCAGCTGGGTCCCAGTCTTCACGAGTCCAATTTGTTCCCTTGAGCTTTGGGGAGTTTTAGCTATATAGTCCTCAGACAGAGAGTATATAGAAAGCCTTTCCCATGTTGTCTTGTCCTAAATCTCATCACTGATGGACCCAGGCCTGCTGGGAAATAAAACCATTGCTGCAGGTAAGAGCCTTTATAAGATCTTGCCATACAGTCCTTTTAGTACATTTGAACACCAGGACAGTAAGCAGAGCAGGATGCTGTCTTCCTGAGCCTCACTTGAGAACACAGGTGTTTACAGGTAGCCCTACATTCTTGTCTCACAGAACTGCCAGCTCTGGGACCAGCTGTCCCCCATACATTTTTGTTGAGCGTATCAAGCATGAGCCTGGTGCTCCTCCCACCACCACTTCTCACCCTCACACACCCTAATTAACCAGACGACAGGAGGGAGAATTATCACTTTTTCAGGAGAGCTGAGTTGGGAGGGGTGAGAAAGGGTGTACTTTGCTTCCCTAACTTTAGGGAGTGAAAGTTCCAAGGAACTTTGGAATGAGCTATTGTTCATTAAAGATGAATGTGCCTGCAAGAAAAGGAGATTGACAATTCTTTCCTTACCAGGGAGGAGAATACTGGGAAGAGACCATATGCTGGGTTCTCCGAGCAGAGATAGGTCCTGGACCATGGACCACTTTCTTCCTCTTTCCCCTTGACCACCCTTGAGTTCCCCAATGAATCCTGAACATGCCTGCAAGCATCAGGATGATAGTGGATGATGGATGAGATTGGGAGCTATCAACTGTATCTAAGAGGAACGTAGGGTATGTAGGGTAAGGCTATCCTTACCCTATTGGGGGGTTTGTCAGGAGTTGTGGCCACAACTCACATGTTCCGTGCCCAGGGGAGCTGTTAATGAGTGAGACTCATTAGTGGGGCCAGTTGGTGACACACCACCATCCTTGTCAAAAACCATGCACAAGCCGTGTCAGCAGTGTCACCATCCCAGAAGGAACTATACCATCATGATTGCAAATTACATCTGGGTAGGCATTATCTATTGTAAAAGATGACGAGAAGTCATAATTTTTAGCTTTCCTGAGTAAGTGCAACGTCCTTAATGGGGACTCTAGAAGCTATGCCTATGGGGTGCTAAGAAGATATGGGTTCCCCTGATGGATGAAGCTTCTAAGCTAGTGCAGCTCCTGGACCTATTTGACGCAAAAAACTCATCTCAGACATGACCGGCTGCATGGGTTGTTTCAACTCTTAAGGAAGAATACCTGACATTGCCTTTGTTGGCAAGCTCTGGTTCCTGACTCATTCCTTCTGAGTGCCGGTACCAAGGGGACTATGATGGTCTTGAGTCTAAACGTTTAGCTGAACGTAAGAAGACTCTCCATGGTTGTTGCTCTCATATAAAAGTGGTTGGAAAAAAATGCAGACACAACAACAATTGGGAGAATATTTGTAAGCAAAACCATCCATGTCTTCTCAGTATCCTTGGGGGATTAAATCTACTGCTTAGTGGTTTCCCATCACTCCCAGTTGAGGCAGAAATTCTCCCTACTTCTCCCCAACCTCCCTCACATACCCTAGTATTTTCTTGTGTAGATTCCCAATCACTGTTTGCTTTTATTTCTCTCAGTTAATTGCCATTTTTAATAAAAATTGCTAACATTTGGCAGGGGCATGCTGACTACATTACAGATACCTTTCTTAAGCACTTTACCAACATTATTTTGTTGCATTTAATCCTCACAAAAAACTATGAGGTGGGTTGATAATCCTCATTATAAAGACCAAGATAAGTTTCACTGTCAAGATCATACAGTTACTAAGCCCTATATCCATGATTCTAGCATGTCATCTAGGAGGTGATTTAAAGTCACAATCTAATGATAAAGAAGCATTTTTGATTTTCTCTTTGGTAACTTATATGAGTAAATTTATTTACATGACAAATATGTAGAGATATGTGTTCTAATATTGGTTTTTGAAAATCTATCTCTCCCAACTTCAACTTTCCTCATCACACCTAGTGGAAAAGAAAAAAAGTTGTCCATATGATGTGTTTTTTGTTTTTATTATTCCAAAATAGTTTTAATGATGAACCACTATTAGAAAGGTGAAAGAAATTAAAGTTGAAAATTCTTGCTTGTGCACATAAAAGATAAATTAACTGAATATCAAATCTATGTCTAGAATACCCTAGAGAAGACCATGAACCTCAATGGAAGCTAGATGAAATTGAAACTTTTTTCTTAGCAAAGGAAGGGGAATGTGACAGTTTATGTGCCAGAATTTCTCATCCAGTAATCTCAAAGTTCTTCCTAAAATATTGCTAATTAGTGGAGGCATCATTTAGTAATAGTGCAATTCATTCAGAGCAAGTATGGCTCATTGGGAAAGAGTCTGCATTGAGTATCTTGCATAGCTGTTCTTATTATCAAGCAGGATGATTCAGGTGTGATATGCCATGTTGAAGACCTAGGGGATAGTCACCAAAAAAAACTTTCCTCCTTCATTGAAATCATTCTAATTCTAACTTCATATTTGATATGTTTATGTTCAGTTGCTACTGTTTCAAAAAAAGCTTGGGAGACCTCGATCATACATATGATGTTATTCAATTCATTGAAAACATTTACTTGACTTTGTAACTTTTCTCTAAAGTCCTAATTACTATAATCTGAGATAAAATCAGTTATAATTGAATGAAAATTAGCAAGAAAAATTTACATAATTAAAGAATAACTATTTGCCTGGAATGATTTAGTGTAAAAATATTGTAAGCATTTTTGCAAAGAAACAGTAAGACATACAAAAAACCCAGCTATCACAAGATTTGGCTGAAATCACACATTATATGTTATTTACGGAATTTCATAGTTCAAGAGATCAGAAAATCTTACCAAAACACCAGAGTTCTACAGAATATGCCTGATGAAATAATAAAATCACTTTTGTCCCCCCTCTGCTATTGACCATGCTGTATACCCCAGCATCCATCCTGAAAATTTGATCTTTTTTTGCCTACATGGGGAAGTGAAGAAAAAAAAATTGCCAAAATCTTTTTTAAGCCATTCACGTCTCTTGACAATTACAGGGTGTCTTTTTGATATCTGTATTAGTTTCCTATGCCTGCCATAACAAATTACCACAATTTGAGTGGCTTAAAACAACACAAATTTATTATCTCACAGTTCTATAGGTCAGAAGACCAGATGGGCTCAGCTGGGAACTCAGCTCAGAGACTGGCAGGCGGAAATCAAATTATCAGCAAGGCTGCGTTCCTCATTGGAGGTTCTGAGAAGAATCCACTTCTAAACTCATTAAGGATGATGGCAGAATTCAGTTTCACATAGATGTAGGACTGAGGTCCTGGCTGGCTGTTGGCCGGGGTGGTTCTCAGCTTATAGGGGCTACTATATTCCTAACTTGTGGTCTTCTTCACCTTCTAATTCAGCAATGGTGGGTCAAGTCCCTCTCATGCTTTGGATCTCTCTGACTTTCCATTCTGCCTCATCTCTCTGACCTCTCTTCCCAGCTGAAGACAATACTCTGCTCTCAGAGCTCATGTGATTAACTAGGACCCACTGGGGTAATTTACCTATTTTAAGGTCTTAAACCTTTATTACATCTGCAAAGTCTCTTGTGCCACGTAAGATAACACATTTACAGGTTGAGGGATTAGGGTCTGGAGCTCTCTGGAGATCTCTGGGGGCTATTCTAACTTACTGTGTCGTTAAGCGTTGGCCATATTTCAGTCCCTACTGAGTCTCACTCCTACATGATGCATCCTCTAACCTCCACCCACAGACTCTGGATGTGTCCCCTGCTGTACTCTGCATAGGATGCATGCAGTGAATCTTCTCAGACGTAGCCTGTTTCCAGATCCCCATTCTTATTGACTCTTCAAATCTATTCTTCTGCCAATATTATTCTGTCCGTTCAATTCTGACAGATCGTCTCTTTCCTGCTGTTTGCCTGCATGTGGAAATATCTGATTTTCTGTCCTGTACCCTGTCCTGGTTGGTCAGCAAGGTTGGATTCCAAATTTGTCAATCCCAAACTGGGGTCACCAAATACGTCTTTCTGGAAGGTCTCAAGTCTTTCCATAATTTATCTGGTTCTGGCCCAAGTTACTCATCCTTTACCATGAGGCGCTGTTGCTCTAATTTTTAATATTTATTAAGAGCTATAACTAGGTATGGAATGTTAGTAAAATGTCCTCTCTGTGTTTTAGTATTTTTTCACTAGAAATATGACATTTACTAGCTATAACTTAAGATAATATCCATATATTATGTGATGGATCACAACACAAACAAAATTACTTAAAAAATCTACATACCTAGGTTAATAGAAAAAAGTTTATACAGCCTGGATCAACTATTTCCCAAGTATTTTCGATAATTTATTGAATTATGATGTAGTTACACTGATGATATTGTTAATATGCCTGAAACGATGGAGCTGTAAAATATTCATCTTGGTAATTTGAGTCATTTAAATAAATGAACTGTATTAATACTGTCGTAATCTAATGAGCTACTTGGTAATTGGTTATTATGCAACTGGGAGCTAACTGCGGGTATTGGGTGGAATTGAGTAGTTACCATCAAAACACCAGGCTATTTCGAATACTATGTGAATTCATAAGCTCAAATTATAAATATTTATTTTATGTCTATTGAGTGCAATTCACTGCAATACAAATGAGACAGACATGGATTCTTCCCTCAGGGCGCTACTTGTACAACCTATCAGAGGAGACAGCAAGTATCTCAGTTCCTGGAATTCAAGGTACAAAGCAATGAATGCCTTAGCAAAAGCACAAATGAAGCATTAAAGATTGAGATGATAAGAAAAAAAAATGACTCCACTGTGAAGAAACATGTATAGTACCTAATCGAGGATAGGCATTTAATAAATATTATTGAATGTATTAAGCCTCTCATTTGGTTTGATTCTTGATATATTTGGACTGAGAAGGAAGGTAAAACTAGCAGTCGATCAAATGAAGAAATGCAAACCAAAGCACAGAGACAGGGAAAGTTCTCATGCTACAGCTTTACGTCTGTCATTCAGATCTCCGTCAACTAGTCATTCTCATCCACATTTTTCTCATCCTGGTCTCTATTACCTAGTCTTTTCCACCTTCTCCTCTCCCCTTCCCACCCTGCACACATGGACATACAAAATTTATCTATCTATAGCAGAAAACAAAATGTTGGCCATTCTCTTCCTTCCATTCATGCCATCATCATCCCATATAAGCACCCATCCCTTATGCCTGGCCCTAATGCAATAACCTCACAAGTGGTGTCCTTGTCTTTAGCGGTTTACCTTCCTGAAACTTCTGACTGCTATATACAAGTATTTCCTTTACCTTCGGGTAAAAAAAGAAATCACTGGGGTCCAGATCAGGTGAGTAGGGAGGGTGTTCCAATAGTTATTTGTTTACTGGCTAAAATCTCCCTCACAGACAGTGCCCTGTGAGCTGGTGCATTGTCGTGATGCAAGAGCCATGAAATGTTGGCAAAAAGTTCAGGTCATCTGAGCTTTTCACGCAGCCTTTTCAGCACTTCCAAATAGTAAACATGGTTAACTGTCTAGTTAGTACAAATTCATAATGAAATAATCCCTCTGATATCAAAAATTTTAGCAACATCATTTTGACTCTTGATTTGGACTGACAGGACTTTTTTGGTCGTGGAGAATTGGCTGACTTCCATTGTGCACTTTGACACTTTGTTTCAGGGTCGTATTGGTACACCCATGTTTCATTCCCAGTGATAACATGACCCAAAACATCTTCTTGCTTCTCCAAAAGGTCTTGGCAAACTTCAACTCTCGTTGGCTTTTGTTCCTCGGTGAGCTCCTTCAGGACCATTTTTGCACACACCTTTCTCATGCTAAGATTTTCAGTTAAGATTTTCCTAACTGTTTCTCTATCGATGTTTACTTGGTCTGCTATGCTTCTCGCAGTCAACTGATGATTTTGACACAAAATTTGATGAATTTTTGCAATTTTTTTTTGTCAGTTCTGCTTGTTACTAGCCGCCCTGACCTCTCTTCATCAGTGACACATTCTCTCCCTTCAGAAAAATGTTTAATCCGTTTGTACACTGCTGTGTTCTTCATGGCATTATCTCCATAAACTTGGACTAACATGTCCCTGATTTCACTTCCACTCTTGCCAAATTTAACAAGAAATTTAATGTTTGTTCGTTGCTCTAATTCAAGCTCAGATATTCTTGTGATGGCACACAAAAACATGCAACAACAATAAAGAACGCCACTCAGCAAGACATGGCCACACGTTGACATGAACACAGCTGTGAGACACTGATACACCAAGGTTATGAAACCTTACAGAGCTGTTTGTACAGTGCTGGCAATGTAAGTGCACGATGGAAAGTTCCTGAACTTAATTGGCAGACGTCGTATTGATGGGAAGACATTCAGGACACCAAGGGTAATACGATTACAGCTCTGATGGCCATTCCAGAAAGAGTTCCAAAATTGCTTTGAAGAATGGACTCGGTGCTGGCATTGATGCACAGCTTCCCAAGGGGAGTACTTTGAAGGTGACCATAGTGATATTCAGCAATGAGGAATGTATCACTTTTTCTAGGATGAGTTCACAAACTTAACTGTCATACCTCGTATATTTCCAGGCTCCTAGGCGCTTGTATGGAGAACACTAGGTAAACATAGTAATTAACTTTCAAATATACCTACTATTGACATGTAGGAATATAAAGCATTCCTTACAATTAATCATTATGAAACATGGACATTTTAAAGATTTCTTGATGATGCTGAAATTTGGAAGGTAGGAGAACTAGGATATTTTCTAGTAATGTTTCCTACTACCTTCAAAATTCTAACAGCATAATTGCTAACATGCGCCTTCATTATTCTCAACAATAAGGCATTCCTCTATGGTAGATATCATTTGGACATCTCCTATATGACAGAGACGATACTTAGAATCTGTACTGAAACAATTAATTCTAAAATGGTCAGTGATTTCCATTGGCAGGTGGAACCTTGAATTCTGGTTCTAAAAACATGAGCTGTATGCACTTGAACAATTTATTCCAAGTCTTGTCTATAAAATGGGGCTGACAGTGGTAGTAATTTTAGAGAGCTTTCTTGAGGAATAATTGAGATACTGCATAGAGGTACTAATGACAACCCGTGCTTCTTATACGCCTTGCAGTGTGCTAAGTTTTTAATGTGAATTGTCCCCCACTTAATTCTCATAATAGCCAGTATTACTAGTATCCTTATTTTTCAGATGCAGAAATTGAGGCATAGATTGTTGCCTGAGATCTAGTAAGTTCTTAATTATAGCTAACATAATTATTTTTATTGATCAATATATACTATTAGCAGATATTTCAATCAAATTATGTAATAATGTAATCCAATTATTAAAATATAGGTAATTTGATTAAAATATATGCTAAAAATAGTAACAGCTAATGTTTAATGAGCATTACATTTCACCTGATGATTTAACACTTTACGTGGTCATCTAATTCAGTCCTCACAGTATGCCTATGTGATATGATAATTACTTGCATTTTGCAGAAGAGAAAGTAAGGTTTAAAAAGGTTAAGTTGTGCATCTGTGGATACACAGCTAGGAACTGGTAGAGTCAATATTTAAACCCAGGTTGTCTGATTCCAGAGCTGGTGTGAGTAACCCTATCTTTACTACATAACCTCCAGCCCAGCTCCTAATATCTGTAGAAGTTCCATATAAAAATGCAAAAGGAAATGGAGTCAGTGGAGAGCTGGGTCATGGGAGTAAGTGCTGTGAATGCATGACAGTAGTACTTGGGTTTTCGAATGTCTCTGTTCACGAGCATTTCTGTTTACATAAACCTGGAAGTAAATTGCTTCGGTTTTCAAACACACCTTGGAAGCCGAACATATCACGCGGCTTCCGCTGAGTGCAAGACCCTGAGGCCTAGCTGTTGGCTGTTTTCGAACGTTTCAGAACTTGAACAGTCTTCCAGAACAGATTACGTTTGAAAACTGAGGTACTGCTGTACTTTCCTATGGTTGCTGTAACAAATCACCACACATTAAATGGCTAGAAACAACAGGAATTTGTTCTCTCAGTTCCAGAGGCAGAGGTCTGAAATCAAAGTGTTGGCAAGTTTGTGCTCCCTCCAGAGGCCCGAGGGGAGCATCCATTCCTTGCCTCTTTTGGCTTGTGGTGGCTGGCAACATTCCTTGGCTTGTGGCCACTTCGCTCCTTTCTTCAAGACCAATAACTTCAAATTCCTCTCTGCTCTGTTTTCACATCATCTCCTCCTCTATGCATGTTTAACTCTCCCTCTGCCTGTCTCTCTGATGGCCACTTGTGATGGCATGTAGGGCCCATTTGGATAATCTAGGCTAATGCCCCATCTCAAGTCCTTAACTTAACCACATTTGCAAAGACTTTACCACATAAGGTAACATTGAAAGGTTTCAGGGATTAGGTATCTTTGGGGAAACCATTCAACCCACTGCGGTGGGGAGTAACAGTTCACTGACTCCATAGTTTGTGATACACGCTATTATTTTATGTTCCAATGATAGAAAACATACTCCACATGGGCAGTCTATTAGGAGACCCTCCAACATAAAATGCAGACAAGAACTACACCCTTGGGGTAGACATAATACAGAAAAAAAATCTACCACACAGCTAGAAACAGAAGTGCATCTTGCGTGTCTCAACCTTGGCAGTGGGTGGAGCGAGGAAAACCAATCTCTGAGAGTTTGAGCCCATGTGATGCCCAGTGCAGTCTATAGTCATGTGGTCACACCCAGTGTTGGTGGTACATCTCCCAGAGTAGTGTCATGGCCTGAGGATGGGTCCAGAGATGCACGTCTGGACACTAGTGGGTAAGCCACCTAGAGGAATGAAAGTGCTGGCTGAGGGTGAGAGTTATTTAGAATCAAGAGTAATTAGTATCTGTTGTGGCATCAAGACCAGCACAGCCATGGGGACTGCAGATTCCCTCAAGAACCCTTCTTTTATAAGTTTCCCAGGAAATGAGTCCATCCAGAATCCTGGAGGAGCTGGTCCCGTGCCGGGTAAACGTATACGAGTCAATGGGCCCTAGGCACATAGGAGGGGATTGTCATGCATACTTCAGTGTGCTGCCCAGGCCCTTCCTTCATGATTAAGCCACTCTCATCTCTGCTGGGCCAGGTGGCCCTCAGTTCAGTCCTCCCCCAGGCACTGCCCATTCTGGATGCTGAGAGGCCTCTGTTGCATCTGTATGTCTTCTCAATGTGCCTCTACTAATCCTGCTTCCCGTTCTTTTTTATATATTCTGATGGCACTCCTCAGTGGTCCTCCAGCCCATAATGTCCATCTCAGAGTCTGTTTCCTGGGGGAACCCCACTTATTGAATATTTGAAAATTAAGAAAAGCAACCAAATCAATGAATCAGAAAAACAAAAATATAAAAGCCGCAGGATTTGTCAGCTGTGCACTATACTTGAAGGTTGTTATATATTTCATTACCCCATAATTGGGTTATAGATACATAAACTGTGTACAACTCCATCATAAGGTTAGAGATATTACTCGTGTTTAAAACCTTTTTGTAATTTCCTTGAACCCACAAGATCATGTACATTTAAGGGTCTGTTCTGTTTTAATCTAACGGGCACGTTCATTGGAGTTAGACCTGGGTATAAGTTTCTGTCCGTTTACTTACTAACTGTGCATCCTTGCACTAGTGACTCAGTCTCTCTGAGCTTCTGTAAAGTGAGGATTATGTTATCTAGCCAGCTCACAAGATTATTGTAAGCATTAAATTAAATATCCTCCATGCATAATCCTAGTGCTCTGCCTGCCATGGAAGAGGCAAATTATGAACGTTAGTTCCTCTTCCAGTTCCCACAAGGGTGTCTGAAAGTCCCCTTTCTTGCTTGGAGTCTTCCTCAGAGAATCACTGCAATAGAATAGCAGGAGATGTATTCTTTGTGGGAGGGTACCTTAAGTAAGCAAAGCTAATATACTCGTACAGAGTAATAGGAAAACCAGTGTCAAATAAATCCTCTCTTTCATAGTATAAAAACAAACTCAAAATAACAGAGTCCATATGTTATAACTAGGAGGCATAGTCGGCCTGACTTTGGTCTGTGTACCATGCCAAGGGGATTCAATGAGCCTGAGATGACATGGCCCTCCTGTTTCCATTTGAACTTCCTACAGGCCACTGTCACTTCCTGCCCCACAACAGATCTTTGCCTGGTGGTCCTGAGGTTCACTTGGCAGTTTTTGATGAGCGAGGGAGGGGATAAAAGCTTCTGGCCCCAGTTCACTTCCTTTCTAGCTCATGTTGAAATCTTAGAGTCTCTCTCTGATTATCATAATTTTTATTTTCTTAATTTTTAAAATAAACATTCTGAAAAAATACATCAAATTATAAACCAAATAGCTTCCAGATATTAATGTCACAGAAAAATTCATATTTCCATTCTTTTAAAATGCTTCTACCATACTTAAGCTCATTAAAAAGAGGGGTTTATGGTGCTTACTTATCTGTATCCTCAAGTCAATGAAATGTTGGCACTAATTTTCCAGTTTGAAGCAGCAAATTCAAACTATTGTCAAGAGAACCTGAAGGATATAATAGAATGTTTCTGGGTCTGAATAGATTTTTTTAAAGTAAAAAGTTGCCAGGCAGGCTCTCAAAAATCTCAACTCATCAAACAAAAGAAGTACGATGTGTTCTTATTGGTCTCATTCTGGGTGACCCTTCTCCCATGGACTGAAAAGTTTCAAGTGTGGGAGAATGAAGGCAGCATACGAAGGATTCTGAAAGAAATGAGAGCCTAGAAGAAAACAACATGCATTTATTGAAAGCCATTAGATACAGCTCTCTGTTTACATGAAAACAGGTACTGTGCCACTCTTTCTTTACACAAATAATTGTAAATGTTCAATATTCGGGGACTGGGACAAATTCATATCTCACGAGTGTTTTGTTGGTCAGGTTTTTTGTTTTGTTTTTTAATATAAGATTCAGAATCGTGGCATCAATATAATTAAGGTTCTTGGTTTTAAGCAAGAGAAAGCAACTCTAGCCACTTGAGTAAAACAGATTTATTTGGAAGTATATTAGGGGATGTATGTGTATAAGCAGATAGGGGGTCTCGTAGAAAACGTGGGAGACTGGGATCCAGTCTTAGAAACAGGAAACTGAGGAAGCTACAGAGGGACAAAAACACAGGGACCAGGAACCACAGTTGCCATATTTTAACCTGTCCAGGCCCCCACCACAGGACTAGGAAAATCTGCATTCCCTCTGTCAAGGCTTCACTTGCTTGTTTTGAAGTCCCAGAAGAGAACCCCTTTCGGCCACATGTGTGACCAGGAAAGAAGGATCTGGTTTCTTTAGTTTGTGCAGTGGGAAGTAAAAACCTGGAACCACCCCATTAACAGGGCCATACACAATGACAGAAAGATTCATTTCCGAAAGAAAATTGGGCACTATTAGGAAGGGACTAATGTGTGCCAACCAAAGCAGGACACATTTTCACTACAGTATCCATAGATCCAAGAATCCCAAGGCACATGCCTGCCTCTTCAGACAGACATAGAATGCTGAAGGCGTTAACAGCATGGTAAACGCTTTGCGTCAGAAGTCTAAAGCATTGAGTCTAGTAATATATATCTCAAGGATAAAATGCCAACACTCTTCAAGGCACAAAGATTGAACAGAAGCAATTTCTTAAAGGAAACGTCTATGGTTAGATGTTGTTTTTATCGAAGAGGAAGGAAAATGCCTGTGGATGCTAGTCTTGTTGTTCTTCCATTTAAAGAGATCGAGCTTCTAAAACCACACAGACACACACACAGACACACACACACACACACACACACACACACACACACACACACAGATCATAAGAATGGCCCTCCTACGAGAGAAGAGCTGACTTGAATCTTTCAGCAAGAAATGGGGTAGTGTTTTTGCAAGTCTTCATTCTCTATGTCTTTCTTCAGCAAAGGTGGTTTATTTTTTCAGTGTATAATGCAGAACTAGATTTGAATTGTGTTGCCTTTGCTAGTTTGGATTCTTTAAGGCTAGCGGAAAAACACAGATTTCATTAGTAGACTAAAACTGTCGGGGAAAAAAGCATTGAGAATTTGTTTCCTATTTATAGTTGAGTCGTACAAAACTGGTGATAAGAAGAGGAAAGGGACACATAATCATTGTTTTTCATCAAGTGACTCTCCAGTAGCTGATTTCTTGAACATACGAAAGAAGAGGCAATCACACCTTCCTCTAGTGTGGCCATTTGTAAATGAAAAGCACTAACGAAATATCTAAAAACTCAGTGAGTTTCTGACAGTCCCATCCATCACAATCCAACCCTCACCATGTCACCAACGAACAGCCATTCTAATGAGCCAAAGGGAAGGAAAGGTGAACAGACTGTGAAGCCACTCAAGTCCTTTGACATAACTTTGCAATGTATGCCTTTTGCTCTCCCTTTGCATTTGTTGTGAAGCCATGACTGTACATGCCAGCATGATTATACACTATGTGCAACTTCATCTGATGAAATACATTTCCTAAAATGGAAGAAAAAAAGGAATTTAGAAAATGTATCATTTTGGTCCTGTTGGAAACAGATCCTGAGGCAAAGTTAGGAGTCCAAGAGGTTAGTTAGTTAGGTGTTAATGTCTCTGAAGATAGAAGGAGGAAGCAGGATGGAGCAGGGAAAGACTTCAGACTGAAATACAGATCTCACAGAGTCTGGGCCAACTGAACAGGGGGTTCTAAAGCAAGGATTAATGCTGGAGTTCTGCATAGGCAGAAATGATCAATGTTAGTATCCCGATTGTGCTCATTCATTGGTCGGGGGGCTGCTGGGGTGAGTGGGACCTTGGTTCTCGCGCAAGATGAAGCAAATCTTGCAGAAGACTGCCAGCTTATAGTACACCTTGCAGATAAACAGCAAGTGCTTTCTTGAAGGAATCCCGAATGGTAGACCTTCCTGATTGCCATAGACTAGGAAATGGTGAGTCTAGAATTAGGTACAGGTTTAGCTTCAGTGATTGAAGTTAAAGAATATGTCACCTACTTATTTTGTCATTTTTATGACTACTCAGGATCACCGTTCTGAATTTATAGGCAGAAGGAGTAAAGATATAACAATTAATTATGATTAGTTTATTAAAAGAAAGCATTCTGATTTACTATAAACCAATTAAAAATGACAAAAGCATTGTCATAATTGGGGCTGCTATAACAAAATATGATACACTGGGTGCCTTAAAAAATAAACATTGATTTCTCACAGTTCTGGAGTCTGGTAAGTACAAGATCAAGAGGCCAGCAACTCGCAGGTCTGGTGAGGACACTTTCTGGTTTGCAGTTGGCCGTCTACTTCTTGTATCTTCACATGGCCAAGAGCAGAGACATAATCTTTCATGTCTCTTCTTATAAAAGCACTAATCCCATCCATGAGGGCTCCTTGCTCATGAACTAGTAACCTCCTAAGAGCCCCATCTCAGATCCCATCACACTGGGGATTTAGGCTTCAACATACGAACCGTTGGGGGGTGGGAGGATACAAACATTTAGCCCATAGCAAACATTTTTTAAAAATCAGGGACTACAGATCAATAAAAAGTTAAAAAGTATAAACAGACAATCTGTCCTTTCCTCACCTTCCCTTTCACAGTTTATTTTTAAGTAAAATGCTTACGTTTATTAATAGTCATCGTCTGGTATTGACTTAGTAGTTGTGTTCCAAATGTACTATTACAGATTATTAAACTAATGTGTGGAATCTTGAATAAATGTATTTTCACCTAACATATCAGCGAGGCAGGAAGACAGCATGAAGAGTGTAATGGAGATCACAGTGGCAGGAAGTAAGAAGACTTCAGCTCTTGTCTTGAATTCTCTTACTATTAATATCTATATGTTAAGTTTCAAGAAATCATTTACTTTCTATTAATAATTTTGTTATGGATTTTGTCTTGTCAGCATTATAGTAGACAATATCAAAAATTTTTTAAAGTCTTTAAGGATATCCTTCTATTCATTCAACCAGAACGCAGGCTAGGCACAATCCTGGGCATTAGGGATACAAAACAAGTCCATGTCTTCTTGGAGTTTATGCTTTAGCTGGAGAGACAAACAATCCCCAAGGAAACGCAAATACAATTTGCTGTGAAAAATGGTGAAGCACACTAAGGGCATAGAGCTTGCCAGCATGACTGAGTATGTGTGTGAGGGGGTGGAGGCTTGGATGTTAGATAGGGTGGTCAAGATCATCTTACCAAGAAGAAGATGTTGGTACAGAAATCTAGATTGTGTGTAAAGGAAAGACAGAAGGAACACTAAGGCTAAAACTAGGGCAGGAATGAGTTGAGCTTCTTGGAGAAACCCCTTACAGGTAAGTGTGGATGGAGCACTGTGAAAGAGGCTGGTTGGGAGGTAGGGTGGGGAAAGATCTTGCAGGAATTAAAGGCCAGGTAGGAAGTTTGAGGTTCAGTCTAAGCCTGAAGGGAAGTCCCAGATTTTTTTAGGCAAGACGACCTGATCTGATGCACCTTTTAGAAAGAGCATTCTGGCTGCTGTGGTGAAAGCACCTGTAGGGAGGCAAGAATGGAAGTCAACAGCTAACGCTTTAGCCTGGGTGAGCAATGAAGGTGATTTAGACGGTAAAGGTGGTAGTTGGTCTGCTTCACAATACATTTTGAAGACAGAGTTGTATTGAATTGTTGATGGATTGGATATTGGGTGTGATTAGATAAGAGAGGGATCAAGAATGACTTCTAACCTGAGCTATTGCCTAAGTGTGGAGCTCAAATCTGGTATCAGGCATTTGACAAACATCGAGGGTGATTGCCTTCTATGGGCTAGGCCTAATTTTTGATTTGATTAACATATGTAATGAGTGGAAATTTCAGGACATGGAAAGGGGTATGCTGTCCTTTATTTTCCACTCACTACTTTATTTTCTGCTAACAACATAGCAACTGACTTTTTATATTAATTGAATGTTTTTACATATCTGACTGGATCTTTTGGAGGTGGGGGGAGATAGACAGGAGGGATTTAGACCATAATAGGGTATCTGCATCAGAGGAGGGGCTTTCTGATCCTCCTTGTAACCCCTCTTAGGATAGAAATGATTGGCAGTGATAACACCCAATTAAATCCAACACCCAACACCTCATTGTGTAGGTTTAATGAGGAAGTCCCTTTCCATTCTTTGGTATAATATGAAAGCACAAGCTGGCTCAATTTTTAAATAAGGGTTTCTCATAGGAACTCGGTAGTGTTATAAGTTCTATTTGATGCCATATGTAAAAGTTGCCTTTCTTAGGAGACCCTCTTCAAGACAAGGAACAAATAGTTACAAATAGAAAAATAAGAATGAGAAATTATTTAGTATAAGAAAACATTCACAAAATGATAAATATTTAAAGCTGATAAAACCACAAATATCACATAATACACAAAAAATTACATAGTATTTTGTATAAATTAATTGCCTGACACCCCTCTACAATAATTTTCCCTACCTTATTATTATTATTTTTTGGTTTCATAGACTTTGATTGCATTAAGTCAAAACAAAAATTATAACATTTTTAAATAGAGAGTATATAAAGATAATCCTGTTTTCACTCTGGCATAGTTGATGAAACTAATAAAATTTTAGTTGGGATGCATAAAACATGTGTCTTCTCACACAGATGTATTTACCATTTGGAGAATTATGCCCTGCAAACACAGAATTCTGATTAATTCTAGTTCACCTCATTTTTGTAAAAAAAAAAAAAAAGGAAAATCTTATCTTCTAATGATTGAAACAATTTTGAAAGACTAGCTTTGGGCTCTGTACACTTCAAACATTCTTCTTCCTCCTGTGCTGGTGGACACTCAGCATTGGGCACAGACTCATTTGCATCACGATACAGCCCGGGCCCCGGCCCCCTGTGTTAGGAGGTGGGGAGAAGGTACTGCAAGCTATCCAAGTGCTGTTGGAGGCCATTTCTCTACCAGGAAGGCTACAAAATAATGAGCAATAAAACTCATAAGTATACTTCATTCAACCCAAACTGAATGTATTCTCCATTTCCCTGGAGCCAAATGACCAAAATGCCCATGTCCATTCCAATGCCCTGCTGTCACCGAGAAAGATGACAAAATTGGAAGTATAAAGAGACAGTGGTCTTCAACAATGTGAACAATCTACTCTGACAAATCCGACTAAACGGTCATGTGAACACATTGCCAGGACGCCACCCTGCACCCTAGCAGGAGGCTGTGCTGTGAGGGGCCCTGACCTCTTAGATCCTCTTCTAGTCAAGAGTCACAGTTTGCTATATCCTTTTTTTTTTTTTTTTCAAACTTAGTGAGAGAGAAAATAATAACTAAGTAAGTGGTAAGCTGTAAAAGAGCTTCAGATTTATATCAGGGGAATTGATTCAAGAATTTATTGAAGAGGAGCAAAAGGAAAATAAAAAATCTGTTTTTAGGGCAAGTTTAACTGGAGTTAAAGCCTAACTAATTTTACTCCAGTACTTCTCACACTTACGTGTGTGTGAATTTTGGGGATCTTGTTAAAATGCAGATTTTGACTAAATATTTCTGGGGTAGAGCCTGAGATTCTGCATTTCTAACAAGTCCCTAGGTGTTCCTAGAGCCAGTCTTAAGATCACATTTTTTTTAATTAAAATTTATTGGGATGACAATGGTTAGTAAAATTACATAGGTTTCAAGTGTACAATTCTGTAATACATCATCTATATATCACATTGTGTGTTCACATTTTGAGTTACAAGATCTCACTATAGTGGTGATTTCAATTCTCTAGAATTACAAAGGAGAGTTGGGGTTAGAGATAGAGATTTGGGGTGTCATCAGCATGAGATCATCTAAGTACTAAGGGTAGTGAGAGGTGAGAAAAGGGCCTGGGACTGAACTTGAGGGCACACTGACATTTAGTGCAGCCTTTCTCAACCGGAGTTCTTCATCTAAACCACAGAACACAGAAAATGATTTCAGTAGTTATTGTCTCCATTCCAGGGATGGCACCTCACTAATCCATTCTAGATGGATAAAGAGGTCACATCAATGGATGCCTTTGGCTATCAGGGCTTTGTGCTCTGGGAACTCTGGTTTAGAAAGGCTAACGTAAAATATGGGAAAAGGAGACATGATTCATCATAGCAGACTAAGATTGACAGGCGGGGAAGTTAGAGTAATATCAGGAGCCTGAGTTCATGGAAACTCAGTAAGAAAAATGTATCAAGAACGAGGGAGTGATCAACTATATAAAATGTTAAGAAACCAAATAAAATGAGGACAGATTATTGATTACCGTCCTTTCCTCTCACAAGACAGGTTGTGTTGACCTTGACAAGAGTAGTATCAGAGAGGAGATAGAAATCCTGATTTGAGTGGGTTCAGGAGAGAATGGAATGTAAGGAAATTTAGAGGGTGAGTATAAACAGTGGAGAAATGGGCCCTAGTTGCACCCCAACAGGAAGGGGTGGGAAGAGTTTTTTGTTAAACGTTGGGAGCTGTTGCAGGGTTTTGTTTTGTTTTGTTTTTGTTTTTTTTGTATGTTAATCAAAATGATCTAGTAAACAGGAAAAAACGACAATTCTAAAGTGACAAGTGACAATCTTAAGAGTAAAATGTTCTTCTAGGATAAAGGGAATAAGACCTACCAGAAGATAGAGTTGGCCTTACAGAAAAGCATGGGATATTTAATAGGAGGGGAGGCCGAATACATGAGCTCAGGTTTAAGACCCAGAGATATGAAGAGAAATAGTAAAAAAGATCAGCTGAGGACACATGTCCTCACAAACACCTATTTTTTCCACCCTCTGCAACACTCTCTAGGGCCATGTATGCATTTGCATACAACTACAAAGATTCTCTTGTATTGTTTCAATTCATTCATTCAGCAAACACACATGGAGGACTGAACATCTGGGTGTCAAATACTGTTGTTTCATTTGGATGACTGGATTTGTCCACAGAGCCTTTTTCCCTCTTCTATGAATGTCCCACCACACTCACTGAGGTTATATTTTGTGAGTTTATTGGAAAAGAGTGGGCAGATAATATCACATATAAATGGTGAAGATTAAGATGTGGGAGCCCAAGTTTGGGTATCATTGTGGAACTGTAGTAAACCCTTCCCTTTATAGGTGGATAACCCTAGAATTGTATGTGATCAAAAGTATATGATATTATGTACATGGGCTATTTGAAGGCAGTCATATGTCTCACAGTTTCCTCCTGTCTCAGCACCATCTAACTCCCAGACACTCTGGTCAGGAAAACCTTGGACACCCTTGACTCTTCTTCAGCTGCTCACTTAACCATCCCATCCCATATAGTCAGTTGAACTTTCACCAATGGCTCTTATCCCTGACCCCTCATTTTATATTTCCACACCTACCTCTACATCTCAGCCTCTCAGAACTCACTGCCTGAATTTCTGTGATAGCCAGCTATGGTCTCCTTGCTGCTTCAAACCACTCTTCACTCTGTATCTTAAGTCACAAGCCAGATACACCGTTCTCCTTCACAAAAACTGCTATCTAAAGAAAGCCTGAGCTGAATGTGACCTCTGCGGCCTCAAATCAGACATTTTCAACATCATCCCTTCTCCCACTTCTCAAATCATCCTCTGCTGGGATCACGCAGGGCTACTTGCCACGCATGCCCTTTCTTATGCCTTCTCATGCTCTTCCATGTCTTCTTTACTCCTTCTATTCTGTTTTTCAGTTCTGAAACATAACACTTATCTTGGCCTTTCAAATTATTTCAAGGAGTCATCAAAAATTCTATATTCTTGGCAAAGCCTTCTGGAATATTTTAAGTCAGAATGAATTGCTCTTTCTTTTACATCTCCATAAAAGTTAACTTGTGCAGACATTATAGCACTTACTTATATCTTGTGTAGTAGATACATGTTTTTCTATGTTTATTTCCATATTTAATTATCAATTCCTTGCAGAGAGGAATAGCATTTATTCATCACTGAATAGTCTCCCGAACACATTCACACAATGTCTCCCAAAGTGCTTTGTACACAGCAGATGTCTAAAGAATTTTTCATGAATGCATCAACTATTAAGTTTTTCCTAAAAAGTGAAATAAAAACAACTTTGCGCCATTTACTACATTGTAAATGCTACAGGGGCAGAACATTTTATTTAACACTTTTATTCATAGCACAAAGAAAAAAGCTCAAGTCAAAAAACATTTGTTGTATGAATGATTTAAAAGCTTCTAAAGATCAATGTATATCAGGCTCATCTGATAGTTAAAGGGGAAAGAATGACTCCAGTGAGAAAAGTAATAGCACAAGAATAATTTCCAAACAGAAGAGTAGAAAACAGTAGAGTTACACAGTCAGTCACAGCTTGCTTAGCAATGATTTGGATGTCCCGGAGAAATGCACTTTCAAAAGAAACTTAGAAAGGCTGCATCATCCCCAGCTGGGAGGGGTTATGGACATGATGAGAATGTTGACAGAGAATCTGAGCTGAGATGCTTTTGTTCACCCTTGTTTGGACTGTCTGGAGAGACTGAGGCTATGATTTGTGGAAAACACAGTGAGGAACTGTGGCATTTTAGTGGCTCTGGGAGGAATGGTGCTGGGTCAGCGTCCTCAGCCAGCCTGGGCTCTATGGTCACAGAACAGACCATAATTTACTATTTCCTGTGGGAAAGGGATGGTGTGAGAGCTGGGGAGCCTCAGAGGGGCTCAGTTTGGCACGGGGTAAATGACCCTGAATCCAAGGGCTGATGGACAGGCCTCTCAGGACTCAAAATGACTGTGGCATGTGAATAGTACTAGTCAGAGCTGGAGAGGGGCCTGCCCAGCAGTGGGGTTCTGGGCTCCCCAGGAGCACGGCCTGGCTGAGCAAATGCACCAGGAGTTACACCAGCCAGGCTGGAACAGAAACACAGGTAGGACTCCACAGACAAGACTGGATCCAGGCTGTCTCAGCAGAGATTGGCCAGAGGACAGCCAGGACCAAAAAGTCAGTGCAGGGGGACCAGCCCAAGACCTCACCTGAGGCCAGGCCCTTCCGCCATTCTGACATCAGGAGAGCAAGAGGCTTCTCCTACAGCCAGCAACCACCAGGGGAAGGAGCAGGGCGGGTAGGGAGGACCAGGTCTGTTAGGAGAGAAACGGCATCCATGGGCTATTTACCCAACAGAGATGGTCTGCAGGAACGCTAGGTTTTCATCTCCCAAACATTTGGCTCCAGGGAGGTGGAGACTGGTGAGGAGGAGTATCAGCCAGAGAAAATAAAAAGTGCCATTTTATTTGTTTTTATGAACCCAGTGTGTTAAACTGCAACCCGTCCACTTGGAGATTAAGGGGCTTTCAGAAGACCAGCTTCAGCTGGAAAAGAGGTGGCGGCCTGTGACTCAGCCAGAAAAGGGCATCGCGGTCCTCAGTGGTCATGATGGCCCAAGGAGAGCCACGCCTGACAGGGAAGAGGGGGAGAGAGAACACAGTGCAAGGTGAGGTCATAGCATGAGCTTGCTGACCCAGGAAGTGAAGCTAACCAATCTGGAAAAATGGTATATGTTCTTCGATCTGCTGTCAACTAACTGAGTCATGTACCATGTTTTCCCCAAAATAAGACCGGGTCTTATATTAATTTTTGCTCCAAAAGATGCATTAGAGCTTATGTTCAGGGGATGTCATTCTGAAAAACCATGCTAGGGCTTATTTTCGAGTTAGGTCTCATTTTGGGGGAAACACAGTAGATGTGTTTCTGTTAGGATCCTTAATTTTGGCTCCTAACTGTCCTAAATTGCCTGTACTGAGTAGCTGGAGGTGCACTAGGAAGGTGGGAGAAACACTTTCTGCACATCAATCCCTGTCATTCTGAGGTGTGCAGTGAAGGTGCTTCACGGGGAGATGAGGTGAGGAAAGGCTGCAGATCCGGGAGAGGACAGTCTCAGGACGCCCAGATGGCCCAGTGGACAGCTCTCTACCCGAGCTGATGAACCAGGAAGCTGCTCTCCCTCTCTCAGTCCTCCCTCTTCTTCCTTTGGGTGAGGAACGTGGACACAGAGGACATGGAAGGAAACTTCAAGAGACAGTTCTACAGAGTGTTTGAACAATGACTACTGTCCATAACATGTCCACACCCAGAATTGGGTTAAGACCCTGAAACTTTAGTCTCTAACCACCCTTGATAGACTTCTCTTCATGAATCAAAAACCGCTGATCTCATTTTGCCTTTTATCCTGAACCATCTGATCTACCTTTAATCATTTCACTAACAGCTTTGGTACCATAATTGCCTGATGCATTAAAACTTCCATAATGCCATCAGTGGAGTTTTCCAAGTCATCATCTCTATGAATGTAAGACCAAACTTATTTTTTTTAGAAAGATAAAAAAGGGCAAGTTCTAGTTTTTAAATGTATGATTTGCATGTGGATAGTTCCTCACTACCCATGTACTTAATTATAGGTTATAAGACTAATTCTGTGTTCTGTGGTGTTTCCTGCCAAACCTGCTCCAGATATTCTAAATTTATCTTCACTAAATCCTTGTGAGGTATGCCCAAGAGGTCTCTTATTTCCCTTTAACAGAAAGAAGAGAAGGGAAGTGGTTTGCCCAAGGTCACTCAGCAAATGAGTGCTGGGTGCAGCATAAAGCCCAGGTCCTGTGATTCCTGCTCCTGTGCTCAATGCAGGAAACCCTCTTGCCCCCAAACCGTGACACCACTTCAGGGGTGGCTCCAGCTCAGCTTAGCAGGCAGACCTCTCCCGAGGCATATGGCTGGCCAGAGAGGATGCAGCCCACTGCGTGGCCAAATCCGTTCTGACCCTGACACCAGAAAACAGCACAGACTAAATAGGTTACAGGACGATGAAGCAGCAGCCTCCCGTCTCCATCCAGTGCGACACACCAGGCTGGAGCACCTCCGTCTTCCAAACCCCTTGTCCTCACAATGACAGCAAAAGCAGAGGTGTTACATACTGTCGGTCACCTAAATCTATTAAAAACCTGAGAGTTTAATACACGCAAGGCCCTGTAACGTATAATTACATACCCTGTACATATAATTACCCTAACACATAGCTGGTGAGTGCCAGAGCCAGGATCTGAACTCCAGTCTAACTTCAGCCTCCGTTGTTAGAGCAGGAGGCAACACGAAGGTGAGTGCGTACAGAGCAGGTTACTGCTACTCAAGGGGATGGGAGAGACCAACGGAATAAATCACTCTTGGAAGCCAGCTCTGAAGGGACCAGGAGTAAAATGAGAGTCTCTGGTGTTATCTCTTCCCCAGGGCACTAATTTAATTGTGTGACCTTGCCATAGTCAAGCCCAGTGCCAAAGCGATTCTATGGAGATACAAATGATTTCTGACTGAATGGACACTTGGAGGGTGGAAAATCATGAATTCCATGAGGAGGAGAGTTACAGAGATTTGCCTTTCAAGTGGGTTGGGCCTCTCACTTTTCATCACTCTTTCTCCTCATGATGGCTCCATTTTAAGAGCCTCGAATAACACCTGCATTCCAGGCATACACTCTGGTGTAAAAACGCAGAATATTCTGACACTTAAAAATATGTCCGTAGCAAAGTAGGACAGGTTAGAGTTACAGTGCAGCCTGCGGGCATGAGGGAGAGAAATGAGTAGGCAATACTTCACTTTCGAAAGTTACAAGGAATTGTTTACCAGTCCATAGCTGCACAGGGAGGATAAAACTACTAACCAAATCAACAAATGCATAGGCTAGAAAACAAATAAATTATTTCAACACTCCTTCAAAAACCCATGTTTCATCGATGATAAATCACTGAGTGAAAGGGAAGCTATGACTGCTGTACTTACTTTAAAGATTCAATATCTTCATGGTATGATACATTCATTTATTCAAAAGTGCACCGTCAAATTATCTGAATGCGTAGGCCTCATTTACATATAATATGCCAAGCAGTGATCAGGGTACTGCATATCTGCTGCCTCAATTCCCCAATGATAAACTCAACTAACTTCTTCCCAGATAAAGCAATCCAAGAAAACAAAACGACTGTTTCCAAAGTTTGCTGAATGAAGAATCTTGCACAACAGCTCACTACCGAATTCAGTTTTGCCGAAGGGCGATGCATGGTGTTTGCGATGCTCACCTCCCAGCTGTCAAGGGACTGGGCATCTAATAAGCATCATTTCACGTGCAAGACGCTAGGTCATAACAAGTTTACCCCCAAGTCATTGCCACGGAACTGGGTGAGTCTTTACAGTAGGATTTCATGATTTGGGGAGAATACAGCCTGGGAATGTTAGAGGGCACATTCAAATTTAATTCCATAGACAAATGTAAGTGCTTGGGATTATTCATGCCTTGGCTGTCCTTCATTAATGCAAGTTATTAAAAGCTGACTGTAAACAGAGGGAAACATGGACTGCTGAGATAAACCAAGAGGTCTGCCTCCGCTTCAGTCATTCTGTTTTCTTTTGTTCTTTTGGTTACTGGGATGTTTACAGAGTTTTCTCTGTTTGTTTCACTTCATGCCTGCTGAGGGACAGGGTAGATTAGATAGTTTTATCCCTATTTCTCAAACTCTGAGATACAGACCTGGTCAAGGTCACCCTGGAGGGGCAGAACACAGACTAGAACCCAGCACTCCTGTTTCCCCACGCAGGGCTCTTTCTACTGCGTCATCTCTGCGGCGTATTTATAGAGGCACCAACAGTTGGCACCATCCGTCCTCCAACAAGTACATACCCAACAGCTCATTGCGTGCAAGGCACTATTTTAGGTCTTGCAGATAGAATGAAGGACAACACAAGCATCCTTCCTCTGTGATACAAAGGGATTGATGATGCAACATGCGAACTACCAAGGTTTATCCTTTTTCCTCTTTCAACTTTCTACCTATAGGAGAAATTAACTAGGGCATGGACTTTGAACACAAAAGAAGATACAAAGTCTACTTATTTGTGAGAGTCTCCATTTCCTGTTCCTCAGAATTAGCTGTGGGACTTGCTGTGTGCTTCTTACATAATGCATATGTGAAACTGACCCAACTGAATATAATTAAATGTAGGCTACTGACCAAGCAGTCTATTAAAGCAAATATTATTGAATGTATGTAATACTACATTATTTCAGTTTCTAAAATGGATTCTGACATCTTAAGAGGTTCCATTGTACACCTATGAAATATTTACAAAACTGTTCTGAGCAGCTAAATAATAGCAAATTTCAGACATACTTAGATCGCTATTTTGAAAGATAACATTCCATATATAAGCAGACCTTTTAAACACTATGAAAGTTGAAATGTTTCAGAGACTGTTTCTAACTTGTACCAAATAGCCAAAACAATGAAAGTTATAAACAGAATAAACTGCAATATAACCTCAGATGCTGGAAATTGAACTTTCTAATGCTTGAGTTTCATAAAGAAAACATAAAGAATACCCTTTTATTTACAAAGAATTCATTTACACAGGTTTTAAATAAAATCTTCAATTCTTTGGTAACATAGTGATTTACTAGTCACTTCCATTGTCTTTCCTTGTTTGTAGTTTCCCTTATCTGCCCCGAACAGTCTTAGCTGGAGGCAATCCCAGAAATACAGAACAGCAGAACACACTTCTCTTTAAAATTAAAAAAAAAAAAAAAAAAACACACCAAAAAACAGTAGGGGCTCTGATTACAATAGAGTTGAAAGGAAGAATGAAAACTATATTTAGTTTGGGGATTAGGGAAATAATTGGGACTAGACATTTTAGAATAACCATGAAACACACTCTTATTCCAATTTACAAATTCAAAGCTTCAAAAATTGTATGCTTTGGGGAAGTGTGATTTTTAAATATAAATACAGTGTCTGAAAGGAAACTAATTCATGAGGCCAATTGTCCTCAGCCACAGAAGAACCCCAAACATGGGATTCTATAATTCTATCCACCTCGCTTACTTTATTTCTTTAATTTGCTAAGTGTTTTCTGACATATGAAATAATACCTGCTGAAATTCTGCAAGATATAGAAATACTCTCAAACTTACAAATCTATGTCCTGATTTTCAAGGGTGCGAGCAGAACAAGTTGCTGAATCAGATTTTCTAAATTGGAAAACAGGGAGTGTGATGTGAAATCCATTGTAGCCATGATTTAGAATGGCAGCAAAATCAGCTCCAGTCAAGTACTGCTGCTTTTCATGATGGCAAGACCACCGCTCAAGGAAGGAAGCGTCTGTCAGGTCTTTTCTCAGCTGTCATCTTCGCCCTGATGTCCCCCTCCTACAACCATTCCTCTATTCTCGCTGGGAGGCAGGGCCCGAGATTTGGCCAGAGCAGATGATTTTTGTTTAGTTTTAGTTATAGATTCAAAGGAAATGAGGCTTATTTTATTCCCCACATAGTCTTTGCAAGATAGCAATTATTTCAGTGTGTCTAACTTCCCATACCCAATATTTGCTCATGATGTACCACAATTTCATGTCCCTCTGGTTCTCTTAGGTTATGTATTCTTCATAAGGATTCTCTTTCATATCCATGTTTACCATCACTTGTTTTTAGGATGCCAAAATATGAGTATACATTCCTATTTCCCCCCGGAACTCCAAATTCATATATCCTGCTGCCTACATCTCCACCTGGATGCTTCACGTCCCAAATGGACATCTCTGTCCTCCTCTACCAATCTGTTCTTTCCCCTGTATTTTCTTTGTATTTGGCAGACAGATTATCAATACACTTGTCTATACTGGGAATCTGGGAGTAACTGTCATTGTCCCTTACTTTGCCTCACCAAGTTCTCTACTGATTCTACCAGTGTTTTCTATGGATATATCCGGTCCTCTCCTCTTCGTCCACCCCTATTGTCACAATTTTACATATCTTGCCTGTCCTACTGCAGCCTCATAAATGGTCTCCTTTCTTCTCATCTTATTTCCTTCTAATCTATTCTCGACCCTCAAGCCAAAGTTATATTTCTAAAATTCAGATCGGAATAAATCACTCTCTTTCCTAAAATACTTCAAGAATAACCTATGATATAGAGCAGTGGTTTTCAATATTATTGTCAGCAAAAAAGTTCATTCTTCTGCATTTAAAGTATATTCAGGAAGTGAAAGTAGACTTGTTCTGGGAAGCAAAGGAAGTGACTCTTCAGACCCTTTATGGCTCAGACTCACCCCACCCACCCTACAGAGTTTGAAAACAGCTGTCATCATAGCCTTACGTCCCTCTGTTTACCTCCTCATGTGGATTGTTACCATCTCTCCCTACAACCAACACCTACATGTTCAAGTTTACTCATGCTATATCTGAACTTTGAAGAAAAGCGTGACTATGAATATAGTATAGACTACAGCTGTCTGAGGATGTACGTGCCATCCTTGCTGTAATACAATCTGGATTATGTCTATGCACAGCAATAATCCTGGGATCTCCCTTCATAACTTGGGGGATTCCCATTACCGTTCTCCTGTTTGAGATCTCCTATTTCTTATGAGTTCCTTATTTTTTTGTTTTGTTTTTCTTTGTTCTCTTGTTGATCGGAACAAAGCCTCCAGTGTTTCATGCGGAAACATGAGTGTGTATGTAGGTGTGATAAATTTTTATAGCTCTTGCTTGTCTAAAAATGTCCTTATATATGTACACTAGATTGGTAGTTTGGCTTGTAGTTTGTCTTGGTCTATATTTTAAATAGGAGATGACTTTCCCCTCTAGTTTTCAATTTCAGGAGTTTTTTTTACTCCTTGTCCTCCAGCTTCCATTGTGCCTGAAGAAATATAAAGTCATTCTAATTTTTGATCTTTTGTATTTGATCCGTGCTTTTCTTTCTGTAGAAGCTTGTAGCATCTTCCAATTGTCCCAATTGCTCTGAAATTTCACAGTGATGTAACTTATTGTGAATTTATTTAGCCCACTGGAGCTTTTGAGTCTGACAACTCATGTCTTACTGTCCTAGGATATTTTCTTGAATTGTTTCATCGATTTCTACCCACTTTTCTTTTTGTAGAACTCTTATTATTTGAATGTTGGAGCTAGACTTGCTTAACTACTCTTCCATCTTTCTTATCTTTTCTATTTCCTTTTCTCTGTCTTCCATTCTTCTTTATGTGGCAAATTTTATCAACTCTTATTGGGCTCTTTATTTCTGCTATAATGTTTTTAATTTTCAAGAACTCAGTTTTGTTTTCTCCAATATTTTAAGCACCTTGTTCTTGTTTTGGTGTTGCAAAATCTTTTCTTATTTCTTTTAAGATGTTAATGATAGGTTTTTTTCTGTTCTTTGTTTACTTTTTCTTTCTCTCTTTTTTTCCCCACAGTCTGTTTCTCTAAGTTTGTTTTATTTTTGCTTTGTTTTGGTCACTATTCTTCATTTTAAAGGCTTTCTTTAGGTATCTGTAATCCCTTGGATGTCTGTTCACATTTAAGTGTGGGAAATTAAAACAACAATTAGAA
The DNA here is from genome assembly GCF_036562045.2 of Rhinolophus sinicus. Lineage (NCBI taxonomy): Eukaryota > Metazoa > Chordata > Mammalia > Chiroptera > Rhinolophidae > Rhinolophus > Rhinolophus sinicus. Next base: position 16,109,142 of record NC_133763.1, read on the forward strand.
CCACTGAGTCCATAGGAAGGCCTTGTCAATTTTGAGCTTCTCTGTTGGGTGACTTGGTTTGTATGTGTTCTAAACTCAGAACACCAAGAGATTTCTTTTCTCAAAAAAGAATACTAAACTAAGCAGATGTTCTGATCAAATAAGCAACAAATGAGACTCTGTCCTACTCCAGTGGAACAGGAGGGCTGGTGGAGACCTCTGGCCATTAGCCAACCACTCACACTTCTGGATTCAGTACAAAGTCTCTTACTCTGTGAAACCGGCTTTGATGTCAACCTGCCCCCAGATCCCGACAAAATTGTGTTCTCCTTGGTGCTTTCAGGATAGCTTGTATAGTTCTTTATTTAGAAACTGTTAGGTTGTACTAACTTGCTCTTGCATCCCCTTAAATTCCTATTTCCTTGAAGAGCTAGGTGTTTTAAACTCCCATGCCTGGATTAATACTTGCTATGACTGAACTGTGTCCTCTCCCGAAAAATATATGTTAAAGTTTTAACCCCCAATGTGACAGTATTTGGAGATGAGGCCTTGGGAGATAATTTGGTTTAGATGAGGTCATGAGATGGGGAACATATAATGGGATTAATGCCCTTGTAAGAACGGACAGCAGAGAGCTTGCTCTCTCTCCCTCTGTCATGTGAGGACCACAGGAAGGCGATTTGTAAGCCAGAAAGAGGGCTTTCATTATGACTGGACCATGCTGGCACCCTGATCTCAGACTTCCAGCCTCCAGAACTGTGAGAAAATAGGCTTCTGTTGTTTAATCCACCCACCACATGGTATTTTTCTATGGCAACCTGAGATGACTAATATAGTACCTTACACAGCAAAGAATCCTATAACAATCCTGGATAAACCAAGATGGGGCTACTGCCCTGGATCCAAATTCATAATGTCAACAGAGAATTTGGTTCAATGTGGTAAAAGGAAGAATATCACATTCCCACTTTCCTGGGTTCTGTTCCTATAGCATCTCTTTATAAATGTGTAGTAGTTCAGAGCATGGATTCAGTATCAGACCTGAGTTGTGACCTGACTCAGATACTTACAAGTGGTAGGGCAATGAACAATTTCCTAATTTATCTGTGGCTATTTCCTTCTCTGTAAAAGGGGTTAAATAAGTCTGTCTACTTCAGAGATGATTTGAGAATGAAATGTACAATGCTTACAAGAGCTCTGACAGGAATTACTTTCTCAAAAAAGGGTAGTTATAACACTCAATCACCCACATACCATGAGGATTCTAACCAACAATCAGTGACTTGGCATATATGAGATTATTCCTGATTTACCCCAAATAATCAGCCTCTTCAAAAGATCCTGAGAAACATTTTTGCTAATTGTCTCACTGAAAAGGAGCCTAGATGTTTTTCATGCTTTGTTTCTTTCATTACATTTTGAGCATGAGAAGCTTTTCTTATTCTTCTAAAAATGTTACCTTTCTTCTGAGAACAAATGATCCATCTGTTTGTAGTGTTTCAGCTAAGCTGCAGGATGGCTGGAGTGAGAAGAGCCTTTGGGTCGGATGTTAATTGGTCTAAATTCTAACTTCTCTTAAGAGACAGTTTGGACAATTTCTTTAATGTTGAAGGCTGAAAGTTCTAGATGGAGATAATTCCATATAAAGTATTGAATGACATTACTGAGCTGCCATGAAAATTGCCAAGTAATATTCATCCCAAATCTTCTCCAGGGGAGACAATCATTTGACAATGAGACTTAATGAGGTGAATATTAGAGAGCTATGCAAACTGTTCTATTATGAGACTTGAAAATTGTTACTTCTCTTTGATTCCTTGGGTGTTTAAAATAAGATGGCACCTTTTTATGATATAATTATGAATATAAAATGTAAACAAAAGCTAAATTATAAATTATAAGATGAAGAAAAAGAAAACATATCAGCGTTATTCTGAAGAAAAAAAGTCCACTTTTCCCAAGGGAGAATAATCTTGCAAATGCATTCTCTTTTCCTTTTTAAAAATATGGGTTTTTTTTTGCAGGTACTGGTGGGAAATTATAATTATATTCAAATGAAAGTTCATTAAAAATACACATCTTTTAGGCATTCTCTGAATTTTTAAAACAGTTTGAAAGGTTTAATTAAGATCTTGCAAAAGTAAAACAAAAGTATTCCTGTTAGGATCAGATGGCTTCTCTGGTGAATTCTACCAAACATTCAAAGAAAATTAATACCAGTCCTTTTCAAACTCATCCAAAAATTGAAGGTGAGGAACAGTTCAAGCTTATTTTACAAGGCCAGCCATTACCCTTATACCTGAATCAAAAAAGGACACTTATTTATTTTAAATAAAATTACAGGCCAGTATAAACACAGATGCAAAAATCCTCAACAAAATATTAGCAAATCAAATTTAACAATACATTAAAAGAATCATAAACTATGATCAAGAGTGATTTATCACAGAGATGCAAGGATGGTTCAACATCCACAAATCAATCAACATGGTAACACTACATTAACACAAGGAAGATTAAAAAATCATTGATCATCTCAATAGATGCAGAAGAAGCACTGAAAAAATTCAACATCCATTTATAATAAAAGCTCTCAGCAAAGTAGGTATAGAGGGGTTATACTTCAATATAATAAGGTCTTTTATGAAAGCCCACAGTTAACATCATACTTAATAGTGAAAAGCTAAAAGTGTTTCCTTTAAGATCAGGAACAAGACAAGGATGTCAACTTTTATTGAATTTAGTATTTAAAGTCCTAGCCAGAGCAACAAGGCAAGAAAAAGAAATGAAAGACACTCAACTTGGAAAGGAAGAAGTAGAACTCTCACCATTTATGGATGACATGATTTTACATAGAGAAGGCCCTAAAGACTCCACCAAATTAATAATAAATGAATTCAGTTAAATTGCAGGATACAAAATCAACATATAAATTCACAAAAACAAGTATGCATTTTCATACATTTACAATGAACTAGCAGAAAGAGAAATTAAGAAAATAATCACATTTATAATTGAATTGAAAAGAATAAAATACCTAGGAATAAATTTAAGTAAGGTGATGAATCACCTATGTACTGAAAACTAGAAGAGAGCAATGAAAGAAACTGAAAACAACACAAATAAATGGAAAGATACATCATGCTCATGGACTGGAAGGAGTAATATCATTAAAGTGTCCATAGTATCCAGAGCAATCTACAGATTTAATGTAATCCCTATCAAAATACCAAGCGTATTCTTCTTAGAACTAGAACAGATAATCCTAAAATTTACATGGAACCAGAGAAGACTCCAAATAGCTAAAGCAATCTTGAGAAAAAACAACAAAGCTGGAGGCATCACATTCCCAGATTTGAAACTATATTACAAAGCTATACTAATCAGCAAAGTGTGGTATTGGCATAAAACAGACACACAGAACAGAATAGAGTCCATAAATAAATCCATGCTTATATGGTCAATTATTCTATGACAAAAGAAGCAAGAGTACACACTGAGGAAAGTACAGTATCTTCAATAAACAGTGTTAGGAAAACTGGACAGACACATGCAAAGGAATAAAGAAATAAAACTATATTATTATTTTATACCAAACAAAAACTTAACTCAAAATGTATTAAAGACTTGAACATAAGACCTGAAACCATAAAACTCCTAGGAGAAAACAGGTGGTAAGCTTCTTGACATTGGTCCTGGCAATAATTTTTGGTGGTCTGACTTGAAAAGCAAAGGCAACAAAAACAAAAATAAATAAGCAGAAATTCATCAGGCTAAAAAGCTTCTGCACAGCAAAGGAAATCATCAACAAAAATGAAAAGGCATAAAATGGGATAAAATATTTGCAAATTATATATTCATAAGGGGTTAATATCCAAAATATGTAAGGAACTCACACAACTCAATAGCAAAGAAGCAAACAATCTGATTAAAAAATAGGCAGAGACCTGAATAGACATTTTTCCAAAGAAGTCATATAGATTATTAACAGGCACATGAAAAGATGCTGAACATCACTAATCATCAGGAAATGCAAATCAAAACCACAACGAAACGTCACCTCACACCTGTTAGATTTTCTATAATCCAAAAGATAAGTGATAACAAGTGTTGGCAAGAATGTTGAGAAAAAGGAACCCTTGTGCACTGTTGGTGGGAATGTAAATTGGTGCAGCCACTATGGAAAAACAGTATGGAGGTTTCTTAAAAAATTAAAAATGGAATTATAATATAACCCAGCTATTCTACTTCTGGATATTTATCTGAAGAAAATGATAACACTAATTTGAAAAGATATATGCATTCCCATGTTGATTGCAGTATTATTTACAATAGCAAGATATGGAAACAATCTAAGTGCCCATCAATGGATGAAGTGATAAAGAAGAATGAATATATATATAAAATTACTCAGCCACAAAAAATAATGGAATTTTGACATTTGTGACAATACGGGTAGACCTTGAGAACATTATGCTAAGTGAAATAAGTCAGACAGAGAGAGAGAAATACTGCATAATTTCATTCACATGTGGAATGTAAACAAAACAAAACAAAAAAACCAAGCTCATAGATAGGTGGTTGCTGGGGGAGGTTGGCAGGGGGAATGGGTAAAGAGAGTCAAAAGGTACATGGGGATGTACAGCCTTGTGACTTTAGTCAATAATATTCTATTGCATATTTCAAAGTTGCTAAAAGAGTAAACCTTAAAAGTTCTCATTATAAGAAAAAAATTGCAACTATGTATGGTGATGGATGGTAACTAGACTTATTGCAGTGGTTATTTGGCAGTATATACAAATACCAAATCATTATGCTGTACAAATGAAACTAATAGAATGTTACATGCCAATTATACCTCAGTAAATAAAGAGAACCTATATTAAAGACATTTTTTTAAAAATCCTGTTATAAAATCTTGTTGCAATGGAAAGGCAATGGAGATTTTTCCTATAAAGAAAATATTGCTTCAACTAGTATAAAATCGCTACGTATTATTTTTCTGTAACATCCTCAGTGGTGCTCATTCCAATCTTATATTTTCTACATGTCTACAAATGTGTTAAAAACATGTGGCTTCAGGGCTGACGACCACATCAAAGTGCTGGGAGGGTGGCCCATCTGGAAAGGGCAAGAAAGCTCCATACCCCCTCTCCCCATACCTTGCCCTATGCATTCCTTCCAGTTGGTTGTTCCTCAGTTATATCCTTTATAATAAACAGCAAATGTAAGTTTTTTTCCCTGAGTTCTGTGAGCCATTCTAGCAAAAAGAAGAAAGAAAAAAAATCAAACGGAAGAGAAGGTTGTGGAAATCTCTGATTTGTAGCCAGTCAGAAGTACAGGTAGCCTGGGACTTGCAACTGGCATCTGAAGTGGAGGCACTCTTGTGGGAGTAAGCCCTTCACCTGTGGGGTCTGCACTAACTCTGAGTCGTCAGTGTCAGAACTGAATTAAATTGTAGGACACCCAGGAGGCGGCAGAGCATTGGAGAATTGATTGGTGTCAGATAACACCCCAGCCTGGGCCACACAAGTTCTCAGTAAATGTTAACTAACCTGCTGCCCCCGGGGCTTGTTGCTATTTTTCTTATTGGTACCCACATAGTTTTGTCCTTGTATGTTATCGTTCACTCTTTACATATTTGACTCTTCCACTAGAATGTAACATCCCAGAAGAGGGACTCTTTTCTTTATTTCTATGATTCCCATCTTACGTTAGTGCCCAACAAGCAGAAGAAAGATTTATTTCACTTGCTCAACAAAATTTACTGAGGTCTTACTCATTCATTTAAACAACATGTATTGAGCATCTACTATGTGTCAGATACTGTTTTGGGCACTGAAGATATAGCCATAAACCAAAAGGAAGTCTGTGGTTTCATGGAGCTAACATTATAACAGAGGGATCCAGGTAATATATAAATAAACAAATAAATACATTAAAAAAACAAAAGAACAAACGGGAAAAAAACACCATGTGGCTTCAGTACTGACATGAAATGAGAATAAGCAAAGCAATGGCAGGCATTTGACCATGATTTGTGGTCAGTGTCTGCACACCATGCATTGGTCCTTAGTTGGTGATAACTGGAAACACAGAACTCAATACCCACATACAGTACATTGTCGTGCAACTAGTTACAGAAAATGTCTCTTCATTTAATTTGCCTTACCCATGAGATGAGACCCACTGAAAAAACATCCCAATCTCAAGGAATTCACAATCAAGCCCAGAAGAATAAGAGATGAAAAGACAGAAAATGTATTTCAACTAGTAGTAATAAAGGCAGACTACAGTCTCATAGAAAAATGTATAATAAAATTCCCTACAGATATTTAGAGATGTGGTCTTTCACCATATAATTTAACTGACACTGGGACATTAATTAATTTGGGGATTATTCACCTGGTCGTAGGGTATATGATGATGGATTGGAGTGAATGGGGACTGGAGGCACAAAATCAATTAGGGTGTTGCTCTATTCTAAGCCAGAGGTAGTGAACATTCGAATTTCGTAATATATTTTGAATAGGAAACAAGAGAGGATGTGAGAAATGTTGTGAAAGGAAATTGAGACTGTGTTGACAGATTTGTTACAAGTCCTTGGAAAGATAAGATTGTGGTGTAGTGAAGAATTACATAAAATTGATATAAACACTTCCATTTCCATAGTCACTAGAATGACTAGACATCAGAATCAAAGTGTAGTTTTATTCAGCCATCAGAATCACAGAAGGACACTGTCTTCTGTGAAACGCCAGACTGAGTGACCCGTGTGGGCTGCTCCTGCTTCACGTAGGTTGGGGATTTTCAATGGACCTATATTTAAGTTTTTAAAAAAGTCCACTATGTAGCTGACACAAGAATAAGTACTTGGGGAAAACAGAAAATTAAGATCAATTCTATTATCATGGAGACTTTGCAGTTCTTTAAATGGATGGGGGTCTATCTGGCCTCGAGCAACCCTGAAGAGCCCCACATGGGGCATCACACCTGTTCCCTAGAAGAAGTCCAGGGTAACACGGCTCCAAGGTGCCAAAGTTGTTCACAGGTGTCATTTCTGCTTTCTCCCACTGGTTCTCTAAACATTTAGTTTGACTTTCTCTGTCCTTTTACAAGTAAGTGAAACTGCATTTTAAGGGCAGAGGGAAGAGGCTAAAAGAGGCAGTAAGAATGTCCCTTGGTGACTTCTGCCAGCACCGTTACACTAAAACCATCCTCATGAAAGGCACCAATAACCTTTGTCATTAAATCTAATGGATACTTTTCTGCTTCTGTAATAATCAGGTGTCTTTTAGTCATAAATGGCAGAAAAGCAACTCAAATTGACATAAGAAAAAAAGGCATTCATTGGTTCACAAAACTTTAAAGGCCCAGGCTTCCATCTCATTACCATTTGTTCCAGTGAAATTCCTGTTATGGAGTCCCATTGACCTGGCTGGCTCACAGTCCCTTTCTGTACTCACAGAAGTAGAGGGCTGTTTGCATCAGGGAACCAGTGGTTGGGGTTCACTCAACCCAAACCAAATGAATCAACAGTAGGGGAGGTATGGTTTCCCGCTAAAACTAGGAAAACTAAAGTGCGTTACCAGAAGCACAAGGAATCCGCACAGATCCACCACAGTGTTTATTTTATTTGACTCGACAGAAACATTCGACACTGATGACCCATTCTTAAAATGGCCTTTTCTTGCTCTCTTTGACATTATTTGTTTCCTTCACTTCTGCTACTCTTTCTCAGTTTCTTCACAGGATATACGTGACCCAATTTATGCACTATTCACCTTGTTTCTGGCCATCGGTTGCTTGCTCTGATTCCTAGCTGAAGAGAATCCATTGAGACTCACACCATTCTATCGTTTACAAAATTCCAGCTGCTAATACCACGGCTTCATTGCCTTAGGCTCACCCCATCTCAGCCTGTCCCAGGGTACTGACTGAGCATGGCCAAGCCTCTATCACACCCATTTCTGGGACAGCACTAGAAGCTCCCTCATCGAGGCTTGATGGCATTAAGCCCGTGGAGATTCTGGCTTTCCTAGGGACTGGAGGATTGAATACCCTAAGAGGCAAGTTTTTATCAATGAAAGGCAAGAAATAGAAGGAGATGAAAGGCAAATCGCATGCTCTTCCTCAGCTTTTACAGACTTACAGCAAGGGGAGTCATTCCAGAGGGTCTTTTTGGAGATGTCTCCCATGACCGAGCGCCAGGCTGTATCCTGTGGGGCTAGTTAGGTAAAGCACCACCATGTGTTTCCACTTCTGCCTGTCCTCCCTCACTGCTATGTTCCCCTTACTTCTTATTGCCCTGCTGTGGCACCCTGTCCCCCAGTAAAGGGTTAGCATGTAGCTTTACTTCAGGCTTTGCTTCTTTGGAAAGCTGGGCTAAGACAGCACCGTCTTTCTCTGATCAGTGCACACCTGTGGTTCTCCTCAGGCTTCTTCCTAGGTCACTTCTCATAGCACACTTTTTCCAGAGAGACATCACCCACTCCCATGATTTCAATCTCCAACTGTAATCTGATGATGCCCAGACGTCCATCTCCATCCCGGGCTCCTCTCCTGAGCTCCATCTCTTGCTGGACGTCTCTCTGTGGAAGGCTCACAGGGATCTCCAACTCGACATGCTCCCAACTTATCCACAGGCCAAATGCAAGCTGCTCTTCCCTGGACGTTCTCTGTCTTAGTGAACGGAAACACCACACCCCTTGTTGCCTAAATCAGAAACCTGGACTCACCTTGACCCCTCACTCTCTCTGACTCCTCACCATTCACATCCAGTCTCCCACAACCCGACCTTGACAATTCTATCTTGTAAATATATCTCAGCCAGATCAACTTCACTGCCCTAACCTCTCCAACCCATCTTCCTGTTTTGCCTACATTTCTCTAGTTCACTTTCCATAGAGGAGTCCCTTTATTTACTTTTATTTTTTCCAGTTTCATTGAAATATAATTAACATACAACATTGTGTGAGTTTAAGCTGTAATGGTGTGTTGATTTGATACCTTACATACTGTAAAATAATTACCAGGGGCTGAGGGGTGGGGAACAAGGGACAATGTTGATCAAAGAGCACAACTCATACCCAGTTACAAGACGAATAAGGGCAGTCGCTGAGATCCTTGAAAACATCAATCTCAAAGGCTTGCTATGTCAGGTAAAACTTCCTTATTCAGGCTTCCTCTGACCTTCATGCCCTAGCCTGTCCTTTTCTCCAGGTTCATTGCTTGTCCCACAGTAATCTAGGGCATTTAGGCTTCAGCCCTATTAAATGTTTCTCTTTTCACGGCTCCACATTCTCTCTCACCCCTCAGTCTTCACACGAACTATTTTCTCTCCTTAAAACAGTCCTCCCTCTCCTCATCATGGAGCTAACTTTTCCTCCTCCTTTAGATCTCAGCCGAGATATGTTGTCAAGCGGGGTGGCGTGCTGGGTCTCTGGTCCCGCTCCCCACATAAGAACGCAGGACATGGTGAGGCCGAAAAGGAACACCCACAGAGCCATAGGTAGGGGGTTCATACCACTATATTCTCGCTGGCGGCTGGGTTGGAGACACAGGAAGCAGGATCCACACGATCCACAATCGCCATGCTAACTGCAATCTGCTCTCGCTAGTTCAGCCACCATCTTCTTGCTAGCCCCCATTTTTTGCTAGCCTAGCCATGGCAGTTATATTAATGGCCAATGGTTCACTGGTTACAGCTGACGGCCAACTAGCCACAGCTGATGGCCATTCAATCACAGTTGATGGCCATTTACTACCTGAGCCAGCACCTTTCCACGTGAGGCCAAGAGCCTGGAAACTGGACTCCTGGCTCTATCCCCACATGTCTTCTTCCAGGAAGCACTTAGTGATCTCCACCCTTTTGCCAAGTCCAGGTCAGCGTCTACGGTCAAAGGTCCCAAAGCAGCTACATGTGTTCTCATAGCACTTATAGCGCCAAATCAGACATTCCATCAGCTCTCCTATCTGTATCAAGGCAGACCGTCTGTCCACCTTGCTCATAACTGCTTGCCTCAGAACCTGGCACAGTGACTGGTTTAAAAATACTCCTAGTGTGTAAACCTTTATAGGTAGCTTTGCCACTTTGCCTTTTATTTTGTGTCAAGTCCCAGAAAACATCCAGTGTTTTCTCCCCAGGATTTTAGACAACTGTTATGTACCATCTTGCCTTCGCAGACTCTTTTAATAGCTTATCTTACAGAATCAGAAGTCATGATATTAAAATGGCATTTAGCATACGTGCTCTAAGATAGAATAGGTCATTAAGTAGTTCTAAGACATAATACCACACATATGTCAATGCAACTGTTACTATACATTTCAAAGTCTGTCTCCTTTCTGTCGTACAGAATTAAGAAACCCAGTCTTTAAAAATTGATTTCATAGCAAGTGAGTAAATGAAGCATTCATTGGCATTCCTGCCAAGGGACTCTTGCAGGGAACGGGGGACTACAAGTCACCTTTTTATTCTGTGATGCCACTTGGACCTGAAATCCATTGCTGTTTTTCCACCCCTGGCTCTCTATCTTGGAGTTTTATTTTGTGATTGGCTTAAACTATTGTACCTTTAAAAATATTTTTTGATTATCATAATTTTTGTTTGTGTGTGTGTTATTTTATTCTGCTACTTTATATCATCATGTGCATTGTTTCCATTATATTTTTTTGTACTGTTAACAGTACAACCTGTTGACTAGAAGTTTCTGATGGCAATTTTTAGGGTTATAAAACATAATATGGGCTCATATTATAAACGGGAATTTTAAAATGAAATAGATTTCCAAAGAAATCAACTTTATATAAAAGCCTGTTCAAAATGGATAAATTCAGTGGCTTATTGTAAATATCAGGAACATAGAAATTAACCTCCACATTTGAGTTTTATCTTCAGAACAAGCTATTATAGTCTCAATAAAGACAGTTTTAGGTCTAAGCATATTATCTCATATACTAGTTTTCTTTACTATCTTAATTGACTTATTTGGAGTTGGGTGAATGAATGAAAAAGCTTCACAAACATAGATTCAAAACCTGACACTGTTTTGCAGTTTTGTTTGTAAACGGATGCCTCAAACATTACTAGGAGGAGTGGATTAGGTCTCTCAAAAATCACCCTCTCAGCCTTATTTTTTGTAAAGCTATGAATTGGGTTCCGTATGGGGGTGGAAGGATTAACCATGCTAGTGGACATGAGATTAACTGCGTCTAGTCAGTCAACATGTCTGCATTTACTTTCTCAGCAGGATGAGAAAAAATACCCTCTGATATTTAGGCCACTGCAACTGCTCTATCTATCTATCTATCTATCTATCTATCTATCTATCTATCTATCTATCTATCTATCTATCATCTATCTATCATCTATTATCATCTCCCCCTCCTCAGATGCTTCCTCCCAAAAGTTTTGTGTATGTATTTCAAAGTAATAAGTTTCAAGATTTAATTATAAAACAGAAAATAACTTTTGAGAACTCTAATATTTTTGGAAAGTAGAATATTAATTTCATGTAAATGAGTTTCTGAGATTAACTAGGAAATACTTTTGAAAATTGTTTTGGGGGATAAACAATTGAGAACTTGAAGCTCAGATGATTTGCATCACAAGATTGCACTAATGACAAGAGCAGGGTTTGAGAATGGAAACACCAAAATATCTTTAATTGTCTAAAGCAAAGCTGGTGCTCAGCAGTAATGATGCCCTTTACATAATATCCCAGAAAAAACCTACTTTAGAGAAGCGGGTCTTTGAGTTTTCAGATAATCCATTTCTTCATATAAATTGGGTTAATTTTTTTAAATCTTCAATCTAGTGTGATATTTGATTAAAAAGGGAGGTAATGTTAAAATTTCCTGTATTTGTGGCTTTGTAGACAATCACTTTACCTTTTGATTATTTTAAGAATATTTATCCTCATTCATATTTAAATGAAAGCTCAGAAAAACCAATTACTCTCCCTATTGTTACCCCTTTCCCAAAGCAGCATGACTTCATTCTATTTATCACAAGAAGACAGATAAACACTGTGATTCATATATTACCTGGAAGGATTTTGCTCTCCTTAAAAACTGAAAAAATAGAACAAAAATCTGAGCAAAACATTTTTGACAAATGGTTGAAATGTGTCAGAAATATAAACATGTAATATTTCCAAATTCAGCTTCACCCAGAATTGTCCTGGTTTTCGTGCTATCCAACTGTGTGAACTGAAGGCACTGAGGAGTGGCTCACGGTTAAGTAGTGACCCAAGCTCAATTCCTTTTTCTTAAAGGAGGGCGTAGCTCACGGTGGCCCATGCAGGGATCCAGCCTTGGTGTTGTCAGCACCATGCTCTAACCCACTGAGCTAACCGCCCCGCACACCACCCCTCCCCGCCCCCAAGCTCTACTCTTATACCCTGGGCTTCTCCTGCCTGTGGCTCTAACTAGCACTGGAATCAGCCATCAATTGATTGTTGTGATCTGACTTACGTGAGAGATAACCTAATCAAGTAAAGTTAAGGCCCTTTCCTACTAGTCATATTTGTTACACATTCTCCCTGGGTGTTCTTTTAACCTACCTAATTAGAAATGCAACATAATTCATGTTTTCCAGAAATAATATAGCCATGGATGGCTGTCTGCATGCAAAACCACACAGCTGAATGTAGATAACTACATAAACAATTAATTATGCAAACAAATCACTCAGCAATCAGTTAGTACTCAACTGGGTGAGTGGGTGCTGTGGATGATAAAGAATAAAGAACTTGCAAATGCATTTTAATTTCTGAGGAACCATTTGAAAAGATTCAGAAAGAAAATGCCAAAATTAACACTTTATTTATAGTCAATACGCAGCTATTACTTAGCTTTCAGTTATAACCAAAAATAACTGTTCTATAGTTGTCCCTTACCTAGACTTCATTATGTGAAAATCTAATTCACTTAATTTTAACACGTTGTGTACGGTGGGGTTTAAATCCCTCATACCCCTCTGTTCCGGCAGGTTTTTAAAAGAAACTACTTTAAAATGCTCTCTTCTCTTTAAAGCGTAAATGCTTCTATGTCATTTATTATTTTTTTATGGAATTTTTTAGTATTTACTCACCTATGATGTTAGTAATCCCTCCTGGTGTGATACTGCAGAAAGTAGCTTCCTTTGTTATTAACGAAACACAAATAATTCAATAAAATGTGCAAAGTAAAAAGAGTCGACAGTAAAAACGAGAATTCTCGTTATCCGTCCTTAACGCATGGCTCAGGAAAAAAACGAAGATTCTCGTGATCCATACGCAACGTGTTAAAAAGGTTCCTAAAAATCATAATTCTGAATTTATATAGGGCATTTAGGACATAGCTATATAAACAGAGATAAGGAAAATTTCAATAATTACGTTTAAAGTGGTTATCTTGGGGGTAGATGGGAGTGTGAATAATTTATTATTTTCACAATCCCCAAATTTTCAACAGTCAACATACAGTACCTTTATTATAACAAAGGTATCGTTTTCCCCCTACAGTGTGGTTACTAGTCTGATTTGTTTCATCCACATCTCTCCTGGCAGAGTTCAACCTAACACCCTCAGAGCACAGTAGCTGGCACTCGCCATTCTTCTGGACATTCAAAACGCACCTCTTCTATGTCTGCTATTCACTCCCACATTGAGATAGAAAAGAAACCATAGGCAGTCAGGGACATGTCCTAGGTGGAGGGGATTAAGGCGGAGACCATATCAAAGCCAGAGGAAATAACTTGAATAGCTAACAAAATAGATTCAAGCTGCAGAGCCGGCCAAAACTATCAGCTCAGGAGTAGGAAGGGCCAATCAGCTTGTAGTCAACAATTTCAAACTGCAGAGAACACAGGCAGTCTGAAGAGATGAGGTAATAGCCCCCTTGTCAATCACAGGTGTCAATCAAGCAGTCCCACTCCTGGAGAGGAGCAGCGCATCCCAGAGAAGACTCCTCAGGCTCCTGGGAGCCACGCCTTTTCGAGCCTTGCCTTTGCTCAGTGGCTTCAAACCCTTTGGAATGTACTTTCTCTTCTAATAATGGCCTTGAGCTTTCTGCTCGGGCCCACTGCTTTCTGCTCGGGCCCACTTTTTTGAAGTGTACTTTTTCTTTTAACAAACTGCTCTTTCACTGCTTTACCTTGGTGTCTCATTCAATTCTTTGCTCTAGATGCCAAGAACCTGGACATGGCACCAAGAAGGGCTGCCATGCGGGGTCTCTGCTCCCGCTCCCCGCACAGGAACAGGACATGGTGAGGCCAAACAGGAACACCCACGGAGCCATAGATAGGGGAGCCATACCACTATAGTCTCACTGGAGGCTGGTAGAGACACAAAAGCAAATATCTGCTGGTACCCCAACAGGGGTCTTCCTGCACCCCAGTCTCGCTGGCGGCCGGGTGACACACAAGAAGTAGGATCCACATGATCCGCAATCCACCATCCATGCTTGCTAACCCCACTTGCTAGCTGTGATCCGCTGTCCGCTTCTCTGCCTGCCTGACTGCCTGCCTGCCTGCCTGCCTGCCTGCCTACCTACCTACCAACCAACCAACCAGCCAACCAACCCACTCCCTGGCATAGCCACAGCAGTTATATTAGTGGCTAATGGCTAACTGGTTACAACTGATGGCCACCTAGTTACAGCTGACGGTCATCTACTACCCGAGCCAGCACCTTTCCATGTGAGGTCGAGAGCCTGGAAACTGCTCTCTGGGACTCCGTCCCCACAGTCCATCCCTCCAGGGTCTCGCCTCACAATCTATGCGACAAACATCTTCCAAAAGAGGCCCTGTGTGAGGAACCCAGCTCATGAGAAGAACTTTCAGTCCAGTTCAAGTCACATCCCAGGGAGTGTCCCTTGATGTCCACCTACTTTCTGGGCACAGCCAGGGTTTCTCAGGGAACAGCGCTGGAACAACAGTGGCTCACAGCCAAGGAGCCTACCTATTCTCGAAGGCGGCTGATCGCGACACAGGATGTAAACATCCACCTGTACCCAACAAGAGGTCTTCCTGCACCAGTCTCGCTGGCGGCCAGGCGAGATACAGGAAGCAAACATCCGCCAGTTCCACTACATGGTGGTACGTTCCCAAGGACACAGTCAAGCGGTCCATCAAATCAGGGATGGAAGGCAATTCCCATAGTCCACAGTCATTCACCAGGGCTGTGCGCTGGCCTCACAATGTGTGCCCTCTCTGCAGGGCGAGGGCTCCAAGTCCTCCCCAACCTGGGGATGAGGGACGACCTTGACCTCACCCACATCCTCCACCGAGGACTCAGCAAGCGTTTCCTCCTGGGACCACAAGTCCCGCATCTGGGCTGCCTCAGCAAGCACTGCCCAGCCCACACAGCCATGACTTTCGCTTTCTTTGGCCTATGCTGGTTGGAGAACCATCCACGTCTCCCCACCCCTTGATGGGGGTCCAATTCCTGAGAACAGTGGCTACCGAGTACCACATACTGTGCGGGGGCCACATGTCCTCCTGCCCAGAGTCAGACATCATTCTTACCTGGCCGGGATCCTGCTCGCTGCACCAGGCGTCCGAGTGGGTGGTGGCCCCGGTGCAAGACGTCCACAACTCTAGGAGCCCATGGCAGCAGCTGACCACCAAAAAGAAGGCGACGCCTGCCATGGCCAATAGGGTGGTGTGCCACCCGGATGCTCGAGAGGACCAACAATTCACCGAGGGGTCACGTTTCTCCCAGGCAGATCGCATTTTCTGCTCCTGACGCCGCTCCTCCTGGTCTTCCTGAGACCGAGTGTTCAAATGCACAAACTGCTCCACCGCCCTTGAGAGAGCTTTGTCCAGCAGCATACCCTGATCGCTGCACCATGTATCATGTGGGGTCTCTGGTCTCGCTCCTCCCATAAGAAGCCAGGACATGGTGAGGTCAAAAAGGAACACCAACAGAACCATGGATAGGGGGTCCATGCCTCTATAGTCTTGCTGGCGGCTGGGTTGGAGATACAGGAAGCAGGATCCACACGATCCGCAACCCGCCACCCACTTCTCTACCAACCAACCCACCCCACTTGCTAGCTGCAATCTGCCATCTGCTTCTCTGCCAACCAACCAACCCCCTAGCATAGCCATGGCAATTATATTAGTGGCTAATGGCTCACTGGTTACAGCTGATGGCCAACTAGTCACAGCTGATGGCCATCTATTACCCGAGCCAGCACCTTTCCACATGAGGTCGAGAGCCTGGAAACTACTCTCGGGGACTATGTCCCCACAAACCCCTTCCTGAACTTGTAACTTGCTTTATCAATGAGGTATTTAACTGGCTAAGCAGTATTTTACTGCCCAAGAAACACTCTCTTGTCTTAAGGAATTTACAGCCTGATTAGGAGGCTTTTGAATAACACTGATGCAGTTTTCCTGAATGCCAGCTGTCCTCCCCACCACTTATCAAAGCCTACAAAGAGTGAATGTGCTACAAAGCATTAATGGATTACTGAGAGCACTTCTGCTATTGCGATTAGGTATTTCACGTCTAATTTCTTGGCTGCACTTAACAGGGAAGAGTCAGCCTATACTAAACAGAGTTCAGCTTTCCAAACAATTATCATAAAAACCTTTCTGTTCCCTAGGTCTGTATTTATCCACCAGAAATACAGCATTATCGTGTGCCTTTATTTATGAACAAAACAAAATATATGAAAAAAAATTTTCATATATTTCACAAAGCTTTCTGTTAGCACAATTCCATAACCTTATTTGGGAGCTTCTCGGCATGTAAAGGTGCCTATTAAACTTTGGTGGCTTCAGCATGACCTGAATACTTTGTTAAGGAGCAGATTCTGATTCAGTGGGTCTCGGGTGGCCCCCAAGACTGCATTTCTAATAAGCTCTCAAGTACTGTTGATGCTGCTGGTGCAAAGGCCACATGTTGAGAAGCAAGTGGCTAAAAAAAAGTGAATGAGGCATTTCTCTTCTATTTCTAGGGCGCAGTTTGTGACTTTTGCTACCATCATGCAAAGGGTCAGATTGAAGAATTTGAGAATATGACTGAAAGGATATGGCCCTAGTTTCCAGCTGCAAAGAAATAAACTAGAAACGGACATCTCACACCGAGGTTTCCTCCAGCTCTAAAACAAACTGATGAGCAGAGGACATACTTAAATGGCTGTGGAGCCTGGACTCACTCTGGGTTCCTCAGACCCTTCTGAGGATCCCTTGAGTGCTATGAGGGCAAAGCCAGACCCTGTGTTTGCCAGATTAGGTGGGTGCAATTATCGACACAAACATCTATGGTATAAGGCACAGGGCAAAGGAAAGAAATACTAGAAATATTTTCTGAACTGTTTCACTCAGCATACACTATCTTAAATTCCACAAATGTTAGTGAGGTACCTACTTGCCAGGACACTAATAGTGTTCCCTGGATTCCAGTTTTGAGAAACTTGTACACGATTTGGGAAAATAAATTCGATTTTCACATACAACATGGTTACTAATAACATAATAGAGTATGCCTAATGCCACACTGAGATAAGGGATAAATTTATGACTACAAATTTTAAATAGATAGTTGACGAAGTCTAGGAATCTTGCTGTGATTCCCTAGCATATCTGTGTTCCCACTCTCCAAGATGATTATTGACTTAGCCCCCTGTCCAAGGCCTTTTCCTCATTCTCAGCTATGAGCTCCCTCATTCCTTATTGATAAAAGGGAATTAATAAAAAAAAGAGATGCTTCACCGTCCCATCACCAACATCAGCTCAAACTTACGCTCCCTGCACCCATACTTTCTCCCTTTCCCCTTTTGCATGGTCCTGCTCCTGCCTATGCCTAACCTTATATTATATTATATTATGCATGGTCTCATATTATAGTAAAATAAGACCGGGTTTTATATTAATTTTTGCTTCAAAAAACGCATTAGAGCTGATTGAACAGGTAGGTCTTATTTTTGGGGAAACACGGTAGCTACTTTTATCACCTCTAGTCCACTGCTTTTGCAATTTCCCCTCTCTTTTTTTACAAGGCCATTTGCTTCCTTTCAACTAGAACTGTTATTATTTTGCAAATATGCCTTATTATTTTGTTTTTTAAAAAACAAAAACAAAACTCCATTGACAGTAATCTTCTTCTGGTCACTGCCTCTTTTTTCAGCTCAACTTTAGCACAACTTCTCCAAGCGTTATTCCTTTTTCTCTTTCTTCACATGCACACACTGTGGGTGGGATTCCTCCCTTTTGAACGCTGTAACTGAGCCTCACTTCTTCTCTGCCCATCAACATAGGTTTTATTTTGCCAAATCTTGTGGCCTATGTCCTGTCCTTATCTCATTGGAACTCTCTGTAGTATTTGCCATGGTTGCCTATGTCTCCTCTTCTGGAGGCAACTTCTCTTGGGCTCCATAACAACTCTGTTAATTTCTGTTATGTCTCACCGGAAGATTCTCCCCAATGCAACCTCCAAATTTTGGAGTTCCCAGGGCTCAGGCCTTGGTCCCTTTCTCTTTTCTTTCTACTGTAATTCTTCAAGGACGTCACTCTGTTCCATGACTTTAAATCAACTTAAAGAGCATAATGTTGGGTTTTGAGATTTTTTTTCCTGATTCTGAGATATGAGAAAAGTGCTGAAATAGCCACACCACAGATAACAAAGTTACAAACTTCTCCAGGATCATTTTCTAGGGAACCCCAGGGGCAGGAGAGTCTAAACTGGTTTACCAGCCTTAGTATTAAGAGCTAACTGGTAGGAACAAAGAATGAGGTAGAAGTTCTCTGTCGGGGGAACCCAAAGTTTGTGGCACACACAGCCTCCTTTGTGCACTTTTGCAACTATATGAACTATCCACCTCTGCATATACAGAATGCTATTGGTTGTGGTAAACAGAAGCTGCATTGGGATTTGGGGAAGGAAAATACGGCATATGGTTATAGGATCAGGGTTGAATCAAGAGCTTTAGGAATGGGCTGTCTTTTGCTTTGAGCATTAAATTTGGGGGCAGTCTTGAGAAAAAGAAACAGCATTAGAAATATTAATAGGTGTTGCCATTTTTGGTATGTGGGGTGGGGAGAATACACTCTGTAGTTCTGTACCTATGTAATAGTTATTCTGCTCATTAAATCTACTCTTCCAAGGACACACAAACTTTCAGATCATAAGGTCATCTTGCCTACTTACAGCATGGCTACTATGGCTGCAGAAGATTTTGAAAGGTGGTATGAGACGTGTTGATGACACACATCGTATCCTGTCTATAGCTTTGTTTGCTTCTCTGTGTCTCTTATTTCTAATTATTGCCCCCAACCACCAACACCTGATTTGTATCGTATAACTTTCAGATCTGGAATACCTGGCCTGAGGCCAAAGATTAACATGAGGAATGGAGGAAAGTGATTTAAAATAATAATAAGAAGAATAATTGTGAGGAGATGGGTTTTTATTCAAAAGTAATATCTTAACATCACTGTTTCATAAAAAATTTTTTTTCTAAGGAAGTTGCAGATCTCATTAGGATGGGTCAATCACCTGCTTTTATTTTTTAGGGTCTTTGACTAGGAGATACTCCAGGAACACTCATATTTTGACAAAACCATCCTTCTAAGATTTTTACATATTTCCATAAGGTAGAATGTTATTCATCTACTGTGAGTTGTCCTAACTTTAAAATATTAATTGAACCCCCAAAGTTAGCGAATCTCTGGCTATTCCTTTTGAACTGAATAGAGAACAACCATAGTTACATTTCTATGCCTTTCCGGGATGGTGAGCACTGACACTGGAGGCATCCAGCTCACTGCCGTGAGGCCGCTTTCTGCTAAACTATTCACACCGTCTCTATGCATTTTGATTCCCCAGAATGAATTAATGACAAATGCCCAGGACTTACAGAATTTCTCCTTTGCAGGACAAAGCTGGCCTGGAAGTCCATTTAGGCTCATCTAATAGTGGTTCCAAAGGACTGAGGATTCCTTGTGATGGAACACTAAATGCAGACAAACACATTTCCCTGGAGAAGCCAATTGCTTGTTTGGTTTAATTTTTTTTTTTTTCCTTGTGCAGGAAACTCCAGGCTGAGAGAGCTTCTCATTTCTCAGCAGTGAGCTGATTAGTGTGTTCCTACTGGGGTTTTTCCTGTGGTGCAGGAAAAGAGCAGAAATCACCTGGTCCAGCAGGATTCTCAGAGATGGGAAGCTCATTTGCATGCATGTCCTACCTCACCGGTGCTAGGTTTCTTCCACAGCTTGCTCAGTTTGTGTAACAAGGGAATATTGCTGTGAACTCTTTGGGCAGCCTCAGGGGTGCTCTTCAAAGACTCCAGGCAATGAAAGGGAAGAAAGGGTCTTTTGGGTAAATACTGAACTCTATTAATTAGAGGGAAACATTTGTTTCCTGCCTGGTTATGTCTGGTTTAGCTTTTGTTTTTTAAAAATGTTTTGTACTATAGTCATGAACTTGAAACCATACTTTTCCAAAACAGACTAAATTCATATTTTTTAGAGAATACTGATAGCTATTGATATGTGAACAAAATGAAGAAAAAATTATGTAAAATAAGGAAGTTAATTCACTATAGAAACAAAAAGTATCAACTTTAAAAAAAACTGTAAGTCAGGGTATGTTTAGAGTTCATCATGATGAAATGAGAATTGCTAACTGTGTATTTACAAATATCAATTTTTCATCACTAATTACTCTCATTATAGAGTATGAACAGAAGATTAATGGGGATTTCTCAGTTCTTTAATGAGTTCCTTTGTAGCAAAATTTATACTAGTGACATGGTTTCCTTTTGTTTAGGATATCAGTACAATTAATTCAGTTCTCTAATTATGAGAAAAAAAGTCCTAAATAGAGATAAAAAGTTTATCAATGAAAGTATGGCCACCCATTAAAATGGTACCCTAGACGTAGCTGCAATTCACAAACTAAAGATTAATCTCAAAGTAGAGAACTTCATGTTCAGACAGAAAATTCTTTTTCTGGAACTTCCACAACATGAATTTTCAAGTTCAACATTGTTCAGAGATTTGTATTTTAAAATATGCTATTTACTTTGGTAGATTTCGTCTTTTGAGAGTACAAAGAGAGACTTACTTTAGTGCCCATTTCAAACTATTGCGAATAAAGTGCACTAAGAAAATTCTGACATGAGCTACTGCTATATATGATATGCATGTATGACTCTGTGTGTGTGTGTGTGTGTGTGTGTGTGTCTTCACAGGCTAAGCCATTTCTATAATTTCTCAAAGCTGCAAAAAATGAAAATTTCTTTCTTGAATAATTCATCATGAGACTCCGACATAGAATATTTTGATGATTGCTGTATCACAGATTAGAAATGAATATTATAAGTAAGTTAATTACTAGTAGGATTGGAAATCTGGCCTTCCCAACTCACAGTTCTCAACTTCAATCTATCTCTGAATCTGTAAGAAGCAATCAGATTAGGCATAAATGTTCCTCCTTCTCCCTCTTTTTCTCCCTTTTCTTTTCCCTCTCCGTCTCCCTCTTCTTTTCCTTCTTCTTTATTGTCACCTAGAATCATCTTCAACTTGTACCACTTTGACTTGAGGTCCTTATCACATGGCTTGATTCTGACTGTGGTGCACACACCTTGTGTTTGTGGACTGTTGGGACCTCGGCCTAGCCTGTGCAGGTAGGACAGTCATCCCTCAGCTATTTTCTCTTGCACTTTCTCAAAGAACAGTATGGCTTCTGCTAGCTTTCTGTCACTGATCAGTATCACTAAAAGATTACGATGTGAATATATGATGCAACTTTCCTACACGGTGCCCAAATATAAATCTACCCCCGTGTACTGTGCAGAGGGAGGGTCCTGTGACCCTTCCTGGGGGAGGAGGAGAACAGCCTTTAACAACCACCAGCTTTGACTTGGAGGTTTTATCTTAAACTTTACAATCAAGGTTTTTATTACTGTGTTCTCAGAATCTTTTCATATGCATAAATGTTTCATACTATAATTGGTTGGAACCTCAGAATAAAAAACTATACAATTGAGAGAAGTCGTGACTAGATACATTCTCATATAGCATATACGAGTATTAAAATCATTTCCAAATATTTTTCAAGGTTTCCTCTTTTTGCTTTATGTTTGATTTTCTCTTTTCTTTATTTTTAATATTTCATATATAGTCTAAACTCTCTCGTGATGCCTTCAATGTCTAAGGTCTCTGGAGAAGGTGTTTTATGTTTGGTTTTTCCTACCTTGTCCCCACATTCTCACTATTGAGATAGTGCCACCTGACCCACTAGGGGACTGAAATACCCTAGTGGTTCTCTCTTGTCCCATCTGAATTCTGAGCTTTTTGTCTTTTGCTTCTCTCAGCTGAGCCTCCTACCTGAAACAGCACCCCCAGTTTCCTTTCTCCCTTCCTTCTTCCCTCCTCCCTCCAACCTTACTTCCTTTCTCCCCACCTGCCCATGACACTAGCAGCCCTTCCTTTCTGGTTTGGATTATCCCTAACACGTAACTCCATTCCCTCCCTCTCGCTCTTTTCCCATTTAGAGACTTTTTCTCACGGGAGTCTACACTGACATAGTCTCTCTCCACAGCTCGGTCCCTTCCTTCCCACGGTCCCAGGCATATCTCCAGCAGGGACTATCTTTTCCCATCACTGAGAGGTACAGCCACTACTTTCCTTGGACAGTATCTGTACAGAAGAAGAGCACTTCTCTATGTAATTGCATTTCTAATTCCTTAGTTTCAGTTAAGTGAAGCATGCATTCTTAATTCCACACTAATTTTTTTCTGAGGGAGGAGAGAGAGTTCCAACCCCACAAGTAAATACCCAGTAGCCCCGTGCCTTACTGTCTACACTGGTTGCACCCTCTAAGATGCTGAGGGACAGAGAAGTGGGGAGGCATGAACGATAGCTTCCTCCTGTAAGGAGGCTCATGACCTCTCTATATCATCTAACAGTCAAATCAGCTAAGTGGATGTCTGACTGGGTCTCTGCCGTGCAGGAAGCCTGACGGTGCCCCTTGGTTGGCTGCTGTTCAGGGCCAGGCATACCTGCCTCCAGTGATGTGGTTGAAATTGGGGTCCCCTTGGGTGTGACACATCAGCATTTACAAGTGGCACTGTGCTTGTCTTTTCAATGTTCACCCAATCGTTGGCATTGTATTATAATTTCAACATATAATAGCAGCTGATGCCCAATCTGTGCCAGACACTGAGATAGACCCCATGGTTAAAACATCAACAAAAAACAGTACCCACCCTTAGTGACTTAAAACCTAGTTACAGAGACATTCAAGCCAACCATGTGAGCTTAATGCACAGATATTAAGGCAGCAGAAGGGAGCTGCCTCTGGGAGCTCACAGGTGAGAAATCTGCAACAGAAAGGTTTCCAGGGGTGAGAGGTTAGGGGGTGGTTCTGGAAAGGAATTTTGAGGATCAGGGGTTAGTTGGAGAGGGAGTAGGTTTGTTCTAGAGATGAGAGTACATAGAAGTCTCTGGGAACTAAAATTAGTTTGGAATAGATGGAGTGAAAAATACCTCTGGGGAAAGGTCAAGAGGAGAAAGCAAGAAATTCAGCTAGTTCACAAGAGACTTGGAGTATTTTCCTTAAAAGTTTTGGTTCTTCTTCTGAAGCTGTGAAAAACCACCAAAAGCTTACAAATATAGGAGTGACACGATCAGCTTTTCATTTCAGGAAAATTATTCAGGCACCAGAAGGCTGCAGGCGTGGGAGAATGGGGAAAGTACAACAATTTCCATGTTTCTGGATTAGGCTTTGGGTGAAGGGTGGCATCTGCCACCAAAGTACAGAATAACAGAGAAGGAGCAGATGAGGGGGAGAATGCAAGGTCAACTTCTGACATGTGAGACATCACAGAGCTGCCACCCAGGAAGAAACACTCAGGCATGGCTAGAGATACCTGTGCAGAGGTCAGGGAAGATGTCCCTCTGGGGCCATGGATTTTAAAGAGAGTTGAACAGAATGTGGTCAAAAGTTTCCAATGCTACAGAAAATTCTAGTAGAAAGGGACCCAAGGTGCTGACTCGAATTGGCAGAGAGAGGTCTGAGAGAATATTTCCATTGAAATGGCAAGGACCCCTCATGGGGAGTAAACGGGAGGTTTGGAAGTAGAGACTGTAACAATAGATTTGTCCTTCTGGAAACCTGGCTGAGAAAACAGAGCTACAGGGAAGGATCTAGAGGAAAGTTGCTTCTCTCTTAGTATTGGAGGGGAAGCTTGAGGCTTGTGGATAATGATGAAAAGAAAGACCCAGCAATGGGAGGAGAATAATAAAAAAAATAAATGTGTGATTTCTGGAGGAATAGGAGGTGTTAGGAGCAGTGCATCTATTTCTGAGTCAGAGAGGAGTTGTTACAGAAAGAGAGACAGTAAGCTGAAGGAAGTACAGCTGATTGCCTCTATTTCCATTTTGAAATAACAAGCAATGTCATCTGCAGACCTGGGTGGGGGGAGGGTCCCACCAGTGACTTTAGCAAAGTAATGGAGATGGAAGCACTGGGATGGAGGATGCACAGTGTCCTAGAAACACTTCATCATGGTTTTGATATAGTTATGGTGACTTGCTGAATATATTTGAAAAATCTAGAAACACTTTTTTTTGGGTGGGAGGGGGGTTGGTTGTCAGATCTCCCACCCACTTTTAAGAACCAAAGCTTCATTATTACATGACTACGAAGTCTCTCTTAATGAAGAGTTTCCGCTCTCTAACACTAATTAAGTTAAACCCTATTATAATTGCCTGTGGTATGGCTTACACCTTGTTTTACTGCAGAATACCATCTATATTCAGTTGGAAGAAAGGCTCCATCCTGCAATATGCTTTAACAGTTCAGACTCTGTCCTTTGCTTAAACAATTTTCTAAATTAATTACATTAGAATTATTAGTACATACCTTTTTAAAAATCCAAGATGATTCAAACTCTTAGTCAAAGATCCATATGTAAACTTCATAAACTCATATGTCTAATGAAAAGGAGTGAATATGAAATACTTTGATTAGCATTTTCTAGTCTAAAAGAGCCTATGTTGCCCCCAAATTCCTGGGTCTGTCGCCATCCAACACATACATTTTTATTTTTACTGAGTGATGGTGAATTTATATAGAACTATTTGATCTCCCTCAATTCCCTCCTATTTAATGGGAAACATATTTATCTACTTAGTCTATGCATGTTTTTGCATAATAATACTGTCTAACATTTATTGAGTGCCTTCTGTGTGTCAGCATTTTTCTAGGTGATTTAACTAGTATCACCTCATTTAAGATTTCTGGCAACCTTATGAGGTAAGTACTATCATCAATGCAAGGTCATAAGGGCACGGATCTTTTTCCATCATGTCTACTGCTGTATCCCCACTGCCTACAACAGTATCTGGCACACAGTAGGTGTGAAAAACATTTATTCAATAAACAAAATTCCATTTGGGAGATGAGGAAACTGAGCCATAGAAAGACTAAATAAATAATGTGCCTTACTCACTAGGGTTGGAGTGCAAATTAAATGAGAAAAACACTTGAAATAGGGTATTGATGAGGATGAAATGCATTCATATATGTGAGTTGTTAGAGCTAGGCCTGGCATACAGTAACACTTTTCAGGTGACTTGCCAACATTTACTAGAATTATCTGTTTACTTTTGGGTCTTCTCCTCACGATCAGGCAAGGCCTTATTCATTCGTCCATTGCCAGCCCCTGGGCTGGGGTCTTACATAAATGAGGTAGCACACCAGTATGTTGGGTGGAGAAAACGTTTTAACGTAGATATTTTTGAGAGCTTAAAGAATTGTTTTAATATAAATAGAATGAATTGAAGTCATCTATTCAATATTCCTTCAACAGATATGTATCAAGGACTACTACATTCCAGGTACTGTGCTGGGTGTTTGGAATTAAATGTTGATGACAGACAAAAAAAAGATAGTCCCTGCGCTCAGATAAGCTGCCATCTGGGGAGGGAGAGAGACACCAACATATGTCTTCTTTCTTTATAGTCTTGCATAGGAAGTTGTCTAAAACCATGGCTTAGGTATGTGAGATTTCTTGATAAACTGAAACACAAACTGAAGTGATTCAAGTTAGGATCTATGCAAAACCACTAAGAACATAGCGTATGTATAGATAGAGATAAATAACATTGAGAGGAAAGGATCACTACTTAGTAATATTTGAAATAGAAAAACTGAACAGGCTAGAAGATTTACTTAAAATGATGTAGCACTGTATTATAACCAGTAACATTCTACAATCCAAATATGAAACATTTAGATTAGAAATGAAAAAAAAAACCTGATAATGATAAAAGTGGTTAGATAATGGGATAATTCATCAAGAAACATCCGATTTTCAAATACAGGTGATGACAAAATGTGTGAAATTTGCTATGCAAACCACGTATAAACCCAGAGGGAAAACATTAGCACATCAATAATGTATTCTGTTGTGCAGCAGCATATACAAGCACTTAATTTTGTGTTCAGATAATGACATTTGAGCATCTCACTGACATAAACTTGGATATAGGCCCATTCTCCTCTCCAGGCCCCATGAGTTGTGAGATGTTTCCCAAAACTGATGTTCCAGACAGCTTGATAGTCTCGATCAAGCCTCTTGACCTTTGTGGGTTTCCGCATCCCATCCGTGAAGCTGGGTAATGATCTAACTCACAGTGAAGGGAACAATACCGCCTTCATAGATATCTCACCACATCTCAGAGTGCAAGATGCTGTTACAGGTACGGGTGGCTATGATAATAACAGACCCAGTTTACTGAGTGCCCCGTAGAAGGCATTGAAGTGAGTGCCACTGTTTTTAACATGGGATCCGGGGGCTTGTCTAATGGGTGGTAGAACCAGGAATGACCTCTCTGCCTCCAGAATCCCCTGCCTGTCCTCTGGG
Source organism: Rhinolophus sinicus (assembly GCF_036562045.2). Lineage (NCBI taxonomy): Eukaryota > Metazoa > Chordata > Mammalia > Chiroptera > Rhinolophidae > Rhinolophus > Rhinolophus sinicus. The sequence goes on from NC_133763.1 coordinate 16,135,989, forward strand.
CCCTGTTATCTCCTACAAATGAGTCTTTCCTTCAAACCTCCATGAAACCAGCAACCTAACCTTGACAAAAGATGCACTCTTTCCAGCCCTCTATTTTATCATAGATTTGTGACATCTTCATGCGATAAGGACCTTTTCAAATTTGGAAAGGGCTGTGAAAAGGAAGTTATTGGAATTACTGCAATCGTCATCATGTCATCCTCTCAGTGAGCAGTTACATTAGGGCCTGCAGCAGCTTCACTTCAAAGCATGTGAAACTAGCTGAATTCTACCATCTTTCTCTCTGGATCCCTTCCCATCCTAGCTCTCGAGTATTCCATGCTCCAAGAAGTATTTTTCTCACCACCCTTTCCACAGCACAGAGATAGCGCCCATCCTCCAGGACCTTCTAGGTCTCAGCCACTTCTAGGAGGAAAACAGCCTGACTGTCTCTTGATGTAATTCACAACAGCCTCTGAATAACTAACTGCTAGTCCAACCTGACCTTCCTAGGACACAGGCATTTTAACCAACGAATCAATGTAATAATAGCTAGCATGTGCACGGGGCACCGCTGCTCACAAAGATACTTGAAGCATAGTTAATGCTGTGAGGTGTTGTTATCCGTATTCTTCAAATAAAGAAACTAACGTTTAGCGAGAACAATTGGCCCATCTATTCTGCTGCGAAGTGGCAGAGACACAACCGGAGGCAGAACTCCTCAGTCATGGCTGCATGTTCTGTTACCTCTCACAGCCGCCCCTGGGCACTGGCTTTTGTTGAAGATAACCTTCCTCCTTGGCTCTTTCCTAGTTCTGGCTACCAGCACATCCTCCCTTCGAGCCCCAGCGTGTGCAAATCCTATGGTCAGTGGTTTGGCAAACACCTTCAAACACTTGCTTCATTTTGTCCTGCATCTCACTGACATGTTGAACAGAGTTAATACTAAATTTGGCAACACAGAGGCAAGAGAGGACGACTTACCGTCTGAAGTGAGTACTTAATCCCCCCATGGAAAGATGCTTTCAGCAAAAGCGAATTACTTTTTCATTGTTTCATTTAATGTGTGGCGGCTACTATACTGTTACTTTACATGCACTGTCATTTAATACATATGACCACCCTAAGATGAATGTGCTATTACGATGTGCATTTATGGGTAGGTGAGAACATGGAGGCACAGCGAGGTAACTTGCCTGAGAGCCAGCAGGGGGCGCTGGGATGCAAACGCCAAGAGTGTGTCTCCTGAGCTCCCCCTGCCTGTAGACCTGGCGCTCCACTCACTGCCTCCTGGGAGTCTCCCTCCTTCCTCCTGGGGAATGCTCCAGAGGTTGGTGTTGGATGAGGGTGCTAACAGTCATGTCTAGATAGACTGAAGATAACCATGACCTCATGTTTCTGATGCTTTCTCAGCATCTGCGCCCAAAGGTCACTTGATGTGCTTGTTCAGTAAGATTCTGGACTCTTCACTGACCTGAATTCAACCTTCCTACTCATGGGAATTTTCCAGCCAAGCATGAAACTTTGGGTGTCCCTTCTATTTACTATGGGGTAAGGGAAGAAACTCCAGGTAGTGTCTTTATCCCAGTGGGGCAGGTGGGGATGCGAGCTAATGAACACGGAAATATCTCACGGCTAGTGCGCTATAAAACCTGTCTTTTCAAAAATTAAGCATACTACAAATACAGGACTCATGCTCTGTGGTCCTTATGCGAACTATTAAAACTCTCAGTGCCTCAGTTTCCTTATCATAGAGTTGTTGTTTGGATTATGTTAACATATGTAAAATGTTTATAACAATGTTTGACATTAATATAGTGAGTGATCAATAACTATGATAGCTCTGTGCGGCTGACTCACTTAGGTGGATAAGAAGATGAGAAAACAGTGGTTTAGCTCAAATGAGAGCCATAAAAGGAGACAGAGGGAGGATATAGCAATTTCCAGTTCCTGCTTACCCTTCAACTCTCTTGTCATATGTCAGCTTTTCTTAGAAATTTTTCTCAGCTCTTTAGGCAAACCCAAATGCTCCTTCTCCTGCGACTCACATGCTTTGTTTATGTCTCTTTCAGAGTGATTGTCACATTTACTATAGCCTGATGAGGCATGAATGATTATTGTCTTCATTTTCAGATGGGGAAACTGAGGTTTGACGTTAAGTAATCTGCCCGAGTCACAGCAGTGGTAAGTGGTGGAGACAGGACTCAAATGGAGCCCAAATATAATCATTGGTTTTACAATACTCAGTGGAGCAGAGTGCTTAATTAATTAGCTTTTGAGTCAGAGAAATACTAGTGGGAGTCCAGATTTCCCTACTTATTAGCCTTATGACCTTGGGAAAACCCTGGTATCTTGATCTGTTAAATGTGAATAACTCAAGAATTGTCTACTTCTTGGGACTTTTGTGAGAATTAAATGAGATAGCACTTGCAGAGAACCAGTAGGGCCCTGATTAATTGAAGCTTTTATTAGCATTATCTACCACTACTAGACCTCAATCCCAGTTTTATATCTCCAACACAATGTCCAGAACGTCATATATACTGATGAATGGATGAATGAAACATGAAGAATTAAGTTGGGCTGAGAATATCATACCCTGAAATAGCACATCAAAGTAATGTTATATATCAGTTGTTCAGACAATGGTTAGTGTTATTATTTTAACATAAGTATATTCTCTACTGGACATTTTGTGTATAAAGTAATTAAGGTAGAAGAAATCATGCAAGTATAAAAGTTACACATTGCTATGAACTGTATAAATGGCTATATTGATTGATTAACATTTTTAGGTACTTAAACAAGGTCTGTACAAATGCATGATTTTTAAAATCATGATATCCATTTACACTCATGTTACATTATCTAGAAGTATGCATTCATTAGGTTACAGAAAAATCTACCATCAACAATTTATGCTCCATAACATTTTTATTCTGACTACTGTTCCTCAAATAAGGACCCTATTATTGGGCACATGTTGGTCACCCATATACATTTAAAGTGGTGTACATTTTTTTTCTGGCATCATTGATCTCATAGGAGAACAAGATCTCATAGGAGAACAAGATTTCATAGGAGAACATCATCTGCCAGGCCTGTGACAAAAGGGACATCTTATGACCTGGCTCCTGCCCAGAAGTTTCCCTCATTGCTGATGGTTTTGAGGAACTTTTCATTACTATTAATACAGGCAGAAAGATGGAGATTTTCTTTTCCCTAAAGCTAATGGTCTCAGGGACCGGACTTTCTTCTCTTTTCTATCTCTCTGTCTCCAGGGAAACACATTTTCTTGTTTCTTTTTCCTCTTCCCTGGAGCTTTTAGGTCCTTTGCATAGCTTGCAGCCCACAACATGTTTCCTCTATTTTCATCATTCTGTTGAATATGTTCTGGTTTTTTTTTTAATATTGACTCTGAGACATTGTTATTTGCCCCATCACATGCTGATAATTAAAATTATGAGGTCAATAATGAAAGGGAAGTAAAAAAAGAAAGTGTGTTTATACATCTCGTGAACCCAGATACATGGATTTCCCCCGTTTCTCTTCTGTAGGATGTGCTCTGTCTGACTTTTTCTGTTTTCTGTTGAGCCTTTTAATCCTGGTTCATAGTTTGCTAACCTAAGTGGCATGCTTAGAGATTGTTATCTGCTTCCTAATCTAGAAATCTATGCTAGATCTAACTGGATTATAAACAAATACATGTATACTGTTTTATTTAAACCTATTTTATATTTAATTAGGGAGGAAAATTCCACTGTGGTTATATACACATTTCATTTCTAGGGAGGAATTTTCTGATTATAGGTTGTTGATATTTGAATGCAATCACCAATATTAGCACTAGATTGATATTCTCTATAACCATAAAGATAGACAACAAGTGAAAAGAAAGAAGAGAAAGACAATTGGGTTTAGTGGATCAAAGATCTCAATAGCTCAGCAGTAGGATTGAGGGGAGAGGAGAGAAGTGATAAATGTATATTCTGGACTAGACCTTTGGAGAACTGAAAAAAACAGACTTCCAGGATGGGTAACCAGTTTGAGATACTTTGTCTCAAGCTGGTTCAAATGGACTGAATTTATCCTCAGTTAATATCCAATTACACCTATCTACTTCTAGTCTCACTTCATCTGTGAATGTCTGAATGTCTTGGTTCACCATTCCAAAAAAAAAAAAAAAAAGAAAGAAAGAAAGAAAGAAAGAAAAGAAAAGGTCTTTCCAGTGCAATTATATTAATTCAATCCCATTAAGTAATAAAATCACGGCTAAAAATCAACTCAAAATGGATCACAGATATAAATATAAAACTATAAAACATTAAAAAATAAGAAAATCTTTAGGATCTAGGGCTAGGAAAAGTATTTTTAAACTTGACACCAAAAATATTTTTCATAAAAAGAAAAATTGGTAAATTAGATTTCATCAAAATTGAAAATGTTTGCTCTGTTACAGAGTCTGTTAAGAGGACAGAAAGAGAAGCTACAGACAGTCTTTGGGAGAAAATATTTGCAAACCACGTATCTGACAAAGGTCTAATATCTAGACTATATAAAGAAGTCTCCAAACTTAACACGAAGTGATATCTCACCAATGGCAAATAAGCACATGGGAAGATATTCAACATCATTACCCATTAAGGAAATGCAAATTAAAACCACAATGAGATATCACTACACACCTATCAGAATAGCTAAAATAAGTTAACAATGACAAGAACAAATGCTGGTGAGGATGCGGAGAAACTAGAGCATTCATACATCGATAGTGGGATGTCACGTGGTATAGTCACTCTAGAAAACGGTTTGGCAGTTTTCCATGAAACTAAATATGGAGCTACCCAATGATCCAGCAATTCCATACTTGGCCACTTATCCCAGAGAAGTGAAAACTTATAGTCACACAAAACCTAGACACAGATGTTTAGAGCAGCTTCATTCATAATAGCCAAGAGTTGTAAAAAAACAGATGTCCCTGAAATGGGTGAATGCTTAAACAAATTGGGACACATCCTTATTGTGGAATAAATACTCTGCAATAAAAAGGAATGTATTATTCATACATGTAATAACTTAGATGACTCTCTAGAGAATGATGATGAAAGAAAAGGGCTAATCCCTAAAGGTTATATACTGTAAGATTCCATTTATATAACACTCCTGAAATGACAAAATTATAGAAATGAAGAACAGATCAGTGGTTTCCAGAGGTTAAGGGCAGGATGGAAGTGAGTGTATGTCTTAAAAGGGTAATATGAGGGAACCTGTGGTGATGACAATATTTTATATCTTGAGTGTATCAATGTGGTTGGGATATTGTACTATAGGATCCTGTATTGTTGCAGGATCCACCATTGTGGGCAATTGGGCAAAGGGTATGAGGCTCTCTCGGCATTGTTTCCCACAACTGCACGTGAATCTACAGTTGTCTCAGAATAAAAAGTTTAATTAATACATGGTTTTCAAAGGATATTTATTATACAGGAAAATGTTCTTATCACATGTGAAAAAGCAAAATATAAAATTATATTTTAAGTAATGACAACTTTAAAGGGTGTATATATCAATATATATACGCTGAGCTATATATATTCTTTATATATATGTGTAATGTGTATACACACACACACACACACACACACACACACACACACACACACACACGGCGTGCCAAAAAATGTATACATATTTTAAGAAAGGAAAACTATTAAAATTGTAATACTCAATATGTACTGATAACAAAAGATGAATACAAGTCCCGTTTGACTTCTGCAATTACAAGAGGTGCTCAAAGTGGTTACCATCAGTGTCCAGACACTTCTGATTATGGTGAACTACTGCTTAAGCAACGTTGGCCAAGGTGTCTATTTGTATACATTTTTTTGGCAACCCTGGCGTATGTGTATGTATATATGTATGTGTGTGAGTGTGTGTGTGTATATATATCATATATAATGTATATATATGATATATATATGCATACACACACACACGAAATATATATATATATATCTGCCAAGCTTAACAAATGGAAATACTAAAATACAACGAGTGGTAGAGGGGGAAGGTAAATTTTTTTCTTCATTATAATTCAATATATTTTTCAGATTTTTAAAAAAAAATTTATATTTATTAGCAACCACAGAACAAAACATCTTAGGCCATGACCACCCTTTCAACTCATACTTCAGGACTTCAGACCTTTTCTGGTAGGGTGTCAGGAGAAATGGTGATTTATTGAAAACCTGAATTTGATATTCAATAAATTATCTTTTGCTATTCTCCAAACTGATAACTTTTATAATTAATGGGCTGATTTAACTGCAAATCTTCAAGTCAGTAGTATTAATTAAAGAGAAGACATGTAAATGACCTTCTGAAAAAGACTTATCTCTTAATTTGCCCACAAATGAGCACTTGCGATTACTTCTTAATCAATACCAGGAAGTTGGCTAGAATTAATGCTGGGCCTCCCAGTTTCAGCCACTTCTAAAAGCACTTAGATCACCACACGCAGGGTCTTCAAGGCCACCCTGATATTTTCCTTTAATTTACCTGACCTTTCAGGCACTGAGTGGATTTAAGCCCTTGGTAGGCTTGGCCCGAATAACTGGCAAATTTCATTACTTTAATCATTTGACCAAAAAAGCTTTGGGAAATGTCAGGCTTTCCTATGTTATTGTTTAATATGTTAATAAGATCATTAACATCTTTTTTGCTGAGAAAAGGACCTGCTCCATAAAGAAAGTGGTAGGAGGTGGGAGGTGGAAGTGAGTGAATAAGACTGTTTTTATTTCTAGGAAAAATTTGGAGTTCTTTCCTGACTACCTTTCTTCTTGTACTAGATATACACATAAATGGTGGCTAGCAGGTTTCTAAGAATTGACAGTTACAGGTGAAATGCAGTTGCCTCTTAGGGGGAGATCTGGGTCTAAAGTCAGCATATAAGGTGAAAATCAAGTATAATATATTCCGAATTACCCCTGACATCCCTTCAATTGTCCAGAAAGAACACGGCTAGTTCACATTTGTATATAACACGTCCCTGTAACTCTTCCTTTCAGTACTTGCCCTCGGTTAACTCATTTTCTTTCTCAAGGATCTTGTTGACTGTGTTTTCTTTGCACATTTTTAACAAGCATTTCACTCCCTTCTCAATACTCAGGAAGATGCTTAAAACCACTGGCGTCTGTACATCTGTCCACCATAGCATCATCGTCACATGAAATCTCTGTTTATATTTTACTGCTTAAAATTAATATAGGGTTTCTTCAAGTCGCAACTGGAAGTCTAACAAGCAAGATTAGTGGCAAATCAAAATGCTTATTAACTCAATAGCACCACTGTAGAAAAAAGTGTAGGATATCTATTTTATTTCTGATCCTATTTTTTGTTGTTTTTTTTGTTTTTGTTTTTTATTTTTTTATGAAGGGAAAAACAGTGTGAATTAAATAAATGAAAAAAAGAAAAAAAGAAAAGCCACAACTAATTGTCCACTGCAAAGGAGGCGATCATAGGGGACTACATCTGTTTGCAGACACACCGGATGGGACTCTGGCTTTGAACCCACTCAGCATTAGCATACGCCCTGCTGAGGCAGCCAGTGGATCCCGGTAAATCAATTAGATGTTCCCAGCCCCAAAACGGATCACATTGCCGAAAACATCCCTGGATTGGGTCTGATATTCCGTTTGACTCTCCCTTCAGCCTCTCATTTTGTGTGAGTTCACTGGAGATTCGTAGTTCTCGGAGATATGATTTCCTCATCTACAGAATGGGATGGCAGGACTGAATGGGGTAACATGGGTGGAGCTGCTGTTAATTGTAAAGTTCCACTGCAGATATTCTGATGAAAATAACCAATGAAGAGAACAAGTGGGGTGACCGACGTGTCTGATCCCAAGTACAGATCTGCGGGAATATAATATTTTCAGATAATTCAGGGCCAAAGCCTTTCTGAAATCTGAAAATACAAATGCTGATTTACAATCTTTGATGACTGAATTCTCAAGATTACTACGCTGTCTTCTTATCATTTTGTGTTAGGTAGCCCTGGTGTCAGCTACTCAGACAGAGTTTTGTTTATTTATGAATCTCCTGAGTGTCAGGCTTTCGGGCTGCTTAGATAAGACAGAACACTCCTCAGTGGTGGGGGAGGAGAAGCATGTACAAATCCAGAAATATTTTTGCACTGTTTTTCTTTTTTTCTTTCATTTCGTGTTTCTCTTACATACCAGAGGAAATCATCAATAATGGATATGATCATAGCTCAGGATTAAAAACTACATTTGCTAGATATCAAGGGTACATTATTTACCTTCTATCACACTTGCATTTTCTTATCTATGTAAGGGGAAGGACCACTTTCTTTGGGAGACTGATGTTAAAGTGAAATGAGCTCCTTCTGTGAATTTGCCTGATACCCAGCAGACTTTCAATCCCTGCCTTGGTATTTCTTTTTACCTGTTTTAAGCCCTTTGTACTTAGAGACAGTGTTTTTCTCACTGTAGTCAAACCTCAGCACCTAGGGTCAGAGTCTTTCCAGAAAAACATTTTTTCATTCTTTTCTCAATGAGATAGTAATTAAAGAGGCCATGATTACTGTGGAATAATAGCAACAGTGATAATAATAATAATAATAATAATAATAATAATAATAATAAAACAATCTCTATTTGGTGTTTGCCAGTTCCTGGCACAGAGCTTCAAAAATCCTTGGGATTTCCTGTGCAATAGGAGTGGCTTTTGTTATTCATAAGCAGCCCCTTTCACCTCATCTGAGTTGATGCATCTAAGGTGACTCTTAGTGGGTGGGGAGACTAGATAGCTTCAGGATGGGAGCTGATTGCCAATGGAACCAACTACGTGATTAGAGGGCGAGTTCAATCACCAATGGCCAATGATTTCATCAATCATGCTTACACAATGAACCGTCCTTAAAAGCTGTTGAACAACCTGGTTTGGGAAGTGTCTGGGTTGGTGAACACGTCAACACATGGAATGTAGGGAGGGTGTCATAACTGGAGAGGGCATGGAAGCTCTGCCCCTCCCTTCCAGCCCCACACCTTGTGCCATTCATCTATTCCATGTAGCTGTTCAGAGTTGTACCTTTTATAATAAACCATTAATCATAAATACAGTGGTTTTCTTGAATTCTACGAGTTATTCTAGGGAGTTACTAAAACTGAGAAGGAGTCATGGAAACCCCTGGATTTGTAGTTATCTGGGTAGAAGTGTGAGCTGGGAGTTCCATTTAGAGCTGGCGTGCGAAATGGGCGCACTTTTGTGTGATCGAACCCTTAACCTGTGGGGTCTGTCCTGACTCTGGGTGGTTAGTGTCAGAATCGAATAGTTGGACACTCAGTTGGTGTTAGAGAATTAAAGACTTGATCGGTGTCAGGAAAACACACACACACACACACACACACACACACACACTTAGGATTTCCCAAAAGACCAAAATGTGGATTTAAATATAACTAATTCTCTTTGAAATCAGAAGGGTTCATGATAAACATATACAACTTAGTAGAAAAAAAGTACTTTCTAATTGACTCTCAATTCCTCTTTGTTTGCTTTCAATACTAAAGGCTGTCTTTGGTTGAGAGGGAGGAAGCAAATACTCCACATCTTGTTGTTTTGTTTTGTTTTGTTTTTTTTCCACTGAAGTTTCTGATGTATCTATTCGAAGTACATCACCTATTAAACCAAGGACTTTGATTAGAGTCTAAAAATGTGGAGTAGATTTACCATGAAACTAAGAAAACTAGGCTCAGAACTCCTTACTTGAATAGCCTCCTTATTGTTTGAAGATAGACCAGCTGGCAAAATCTTGGCATCCCGAAATAAGTCAGTCGGATGGCAAGGACAGTATACAATATAACAAATGAGAAGGAGGAAATAAAAGGGGGAGAAGAGTAAGGCGTGTCAATGTAAAGAGAACAGAGAGTAAGAAAGAAAAGGGCTAGTTGAGAAGGAGGAAGGAGACATTTTTAAAGCATCAAAAGTATGCTGTGTATTTATCGGAAGTCTTGGTCATCCCAGCTACACTCTGATATAATTATTGTTTCTCTATCACAGGTGAGAAAACTACAACTCCCAGACAACAGCACATTCAGCAGTGATGAACTGAAAGCTCTTTCATACACCCCCTCTGATCCATTAGCGACTTCTGTCAGTTCTGCCTTGCAACAGTACAGTAGCCCCCCACCCCTTTTTCGGGGGATACTTTCCAAGACCCCAGTGGATGCCTCAAACTGTGGATAGTACTGATTCCTATATATACTACATTTTTTCCTATACATCCATACCTGTGATAAAGTTTAACTAATAAATTAGGCACAGTAAGAGATTAGCAATAGCTAATAATATGTAAAATAGAATAAGTATAACAATATACTATGATAAAATATATGTGACTGGTTTTGGGACCATTATGAAGTACAATAAGGGTGACTTGAACAGAAGCACTATGATATGGAGACAGTCGATCTGATAACCCAGATGGCTAGTGAGTGACCAATGGGCGGGTAGTGTCTACAGCGTGGAGATGCTGGGCAAAGGGGTGATTCATGTCCAGGGCAAAACAGAATGTTATGGCATGAGATGTCATCAGGGCTACTCAGAATGGCGTGCAATTTAAAACTTAGGAATTGTTTATTTCTAGAGTTTTCCACATATTTTCGGACTGCGGTTAACCGCGGGTAACTGGAACCTTGGAGAGCAAAACCACAGATAAGGGGGACTATTCTATTTCAAATCTGATTACTCTCCCCTCGGCCACTGCTACCACCCTAGTCCAAGCCACCTTTATGTCTTACCAAGACCACCACAGTCATTTCTCTATAGGTCCTCTTAACTCCAGTCTTGTCCCCTACACAGCAGTGACACCAATTTTGGATCCTTTTCGTCTTCTATGCTTAACCTCCCATTGGGCTCCCATCACACTTCGACCAAATCCAGATTCATACCACGGCCTGCCAGACATTCCTGCAGAATCTTACCACTGCCCTGCTCTCCAGACTCATGGCCTCCCCTCCTCACTTTGTTCACAGCATGTTAGTGACCTAACAGTATCCCTGTTGTTTCTGGTGCATACCCAGCATGCTCCTATTTGGGGGACCTGGCAGTCCCCCATATCTTTGCATGGCTTGCTCCCTTCTGCCACTTGGGCCTCTTAACTCCATCCATTCCCAAGAAGTCACTCTCTATTCGCTTACCCTGACATTTTTTTCTTGATAACACTTAACACAATACTATATCATGTATTTATTTATATGTCATGTCTTTTCTACTAGAACACTTTTAGTAGCTCCATGTATTCTTTTCATATTTCAGCCCCTACAATAATACCTGGCATAGAGTAGATGCTTAATGAATTGATTGAATAAAAATTTGTGATTCCAAAGACAAGAAAAGACAATGTTTAAGAACACTGAAATGGTGAACACACAATGGGATTTATAGATGATGTAATACAGAATTGTACACCTGAAATCTATGTAATTTTACTAACAATTGTCACCCCATTACATTTAAAAAATAATTTTTAAAAAAAAGAACACTGAAATTCATTTTAAAGATAATCTTGAAAAAATTATCTCAAAAAAATTATCTCGAAAAAATAAGGAGAAAGTGAACACTTTCCACGAATGGAATGTATACCTTTGGCAATTTATACCATCATTGTTTCTTGCCTTACATACCTGAAAAATTGTTGTGATGACTGATGTCACGTTTTGCAAAGCCCCTTGAGCTACTTAAAGGAAAAGACAATATAAATGCAAGCTAATAATAAACTACCTCTCAATTTGGTACTAATAATAAAGTACATGAGGCTTTCGATGCTTTAGTGAAAAATACAATAAAGTAGGGAGTTTCTAAAGGTAAAGAAATCAAGTCAAAGTCACTATAGTCTGAGCCAAGAAGCAAGGGGACTTAGCATGTAAACCTATCACCATTTGGACCTCAGAAATTCACTTCCTGATGTTTTCAACAAAGACGAAAGCCTCTTATAGTCAAGACATTCTGTTAGACTGCCAATTATTATATTCCCATCCATTCTTTAATCAAACATATAAAACCTTAATTTTATTATCTATGATATAGGTATCTCTAAATAAGCCAACATTTTTCCCCTCTGGAAGCATATATTTTTTTACACTAAAAATACTATAGATGAAGAATGAACAATAAAACTATATGAGTTAATTGGCTAGGCCCACCCAAAGCCACGAGTGTATACGTACTTTCTTTCTATAGTAATTATGAATATATTTGTAACTTTTATGATAAGAAGCTTTAAGGAAATTACATTCTAAGTTTACATGCCTTAATCATAAATGTGTGTATTACATAACGGAGAGTTTTAGAAAAGTTGAATGCAACTCTCTATTGCTATTCGGAAACCATGCTTCTAAAACTATCAGGTGAAATAACACATGTTTGCCTAGAATGTTTTTCCACTGCCTCCGAAGGCAAAACGATTAGTCTGCTGAGGAATTGAGAGCTGTGTCAGAGCTTGTGTATTGTTTTAAAAAGAGTCCATTCATGTGGACTTTCATATTATTGATTTTTTTATATTAAAGAAAAAAAACCTGTGGGTAAAGCCAGAGTTATGGTCTACTATGAATTGCTATCTGTTAAACAGATCAATTTTGGGCTTTTATGATAAATTTCTAGTATTTTTCATTGTGCCTTTAATATTTGACATAGACGATAAAAAATTAATTTATCAAACAGTCATCTTTTTTTCTCCTTTCTGGAAAAAAAAAAATAAATGGTTAAAGCAAAACACAAGAGCAACCATCTATTTGTAAAGGAGTTTATAGACCCAACCAGATAGACGAGTAGAGAGAGTGGAAATAAGATAATTTGTCTTAGTTTTCAGATTGATTTTATTGCTAACAACGACACACGTGGGAAGTCTTGACTAGTTTCTAATATGGAAAACTAAACTCACTTAAAAAAAAAAAAGTTACTATTGGCATATGTGAATCCAGAATAGAAATTACAATTACAAGTCTGATTTGCTTGGTAGAAATTCTTGGTAGGATTTGCAAGGTTTAAGCTTGGTAGGAATTCTTGGTGAAGTTGAGAAATTAATGTAAGCATTGAGAATACATTTCAAAATATATCAAAAGTCTGTTTTATGGTAGAGCCCCCCCAAATGATCAATCATAGGTTATACTTTATTGTGTTTAAATTATGAGACACTGTGTTGTATGGACATTCTTCCTATAGAAGTCACCCTTCAGAGTATCAGAGTTGCAAATTCCACTGGGGGCAAAGACTACCTTCATTTCACTTTTTTTTTTTTTTTTTACAAATTCAAATAGGAAGAAATTATTGTTACTGACTTAATACCAAAAGGGAAAAGAAGTAGAAAGAGGTTAATAAAAAGAGGATTTTCCTTTAATCAGCTTCTTATGAATAACTGCAAAATAATCTCCTGGAGCAGGATGAAGAGATTATACCCCCAGATGGCACAGGACTAAAAAAAATGTGTGGACAATGATTTCTTCTCCAAGAAATAAAGGCCCCTCACCATGCTTTCTCCTGGACAAGCGCATTAGAGCACTGAGCAATGCAAAAGTGCCTAATGGTTCCTTAATGCATCACCCTTCTCTGACCATGCTCATTTGCATACAGACATTTAGTCCCAGCAGGAGATGTGTACTCAGAGGTCTCCCAGAGCAGAAATGTAGACATCCTCAGGTAAAAGCAGTTCTTCACTAAACTTTACAACCTCATTCCAAACTCCAGTTGTCAGTTAACAGCTCTCAGGATGACATCTTAAATCAAGAAAATGTCACACGTGTACAGTAACTGGCCTAATCCTTTCTGTAAATTGCTGCCTGTGGTTTTCAAAATCGTAGTAAATTGCTGGCAATTGACAATGTGTCTCCCTGCACGGCTAACTTCACTTCTGCACAGTTAACGAATCAGACTTAAATTATTCATCAGATCACCCAGTGTCTAGGCTCTTCTGACTGTCATTGATTTCAGGGGCTAGTAGCCTGTCTGCTTTTTACGCCGAAGTGAAATTCATACCATGCTCTCAGCATGTAAGATTAATTGTGTGCAGGAAATAATAACTACCCTCTTTGTGTTGGTATCTCAGTTAATGGTGAGTGAGAAAAACTCACCACACCATCAGTGGTTTTGCTGTCTTACGCTGCTCTGAAGCAGGGCAGAGTATTTAATCAGACTAATACTTCAAATAGCCTTAATGCCCCGATACTTCAAATATACACAGGAAGTGTTTTCTCTATTAATTCTATAATTACAGGACAAGAATAAAATGATGAATTACATGTACAAACTGAAACATCAGATGGCCCATTTAGAAATTATACCATCAAACCACTGCTCATTGTTCTGGAAACAGGGTCAAATCAACTCCCCAGACAGCTCAGCCAAATTGAATTTTTGTTGCTAAGATAAGTGTGGGGAGAGAGTACTTGTTGGGAAAGGCCTTCTTAACACCATTTTTCTTTCAGCAGTGTACAGGGGATTTTGCAGGAAGAATATTTATCCTTCTTTGAAATACCTTTTGAATTAGTACGGGCTCTAAGCTGTGCAGTGAGACAGTCTTATATTTGAGGAGAACATTTTTCTATTTACACTCAGGAAAGTTAACTCCAGATCACCTCAAAAGGACCACCAACATTCTGGCAAGTTCTCCTAACTGTGGCTGAACAGATATTTCCAGGTCACCGGTCGTCATGATCTATAACTTGATAGTTCCCTTGTTTAGAGCATGTTCTGTGGGACCACCTCTCAAAGGTAGTGACCTTGGCTTTGACACATGTAACCCCATGGAGTTCTCTCTTTGATGTATGCTGGCCAGAAGAGTGTCTGGGAAAAAAGTGTGGGATGGAGGTGGGTGGATCAATGCAAACTCATTATAGGGAATTCAAAAAAAGTAGCCACTCAAAGCACTTTTCTGTCACCAAGGGTGGGTCAGGAACAGTATCTGTGTTTGGAAGGTCAGCATGCTTATGTCTTTATTCCCCATCCCATCTTCCTTAGGCAGCCTCCGTGATCCCCGTGAAGAGTTATATTCCGTGCTCTGTGTAATCAGAGTGCTTTTGTCTTTCATCACCATAACACTAGTTACATTTTCTTGTTATTAATCATGTACTATCAGTCCTCCACACGATGCAGAACATTTCATGAGGGCAGGAACTGGATGTAGCCATAGTGCCTGCCATAATGCTTTGAACCAAGTAAATGCTTTGAACCAAGTAAAATTGTCTATAAATTATATATGATTAGTTAGGCATTATTTTCAGCTGCATACTTAGAGCCCCCAAACAGTGGCTTAAACAGGTTTCCTAATATAAAAGAAATCTGTTGTGGACAGCTTTGGGCTGGTATGAAAGCTCCACAGAATTATCAGGGTAACGGGCCCCTTTTCTCTTCTTAGTCTATTATTCTCATGCAAGGTTGACATCCTCAAGGTCACCTCATGGTTAAAGATGGCTGCCACTACTGTCCCCAAAATATTCACATCCTAGTCTTCAGAACCTGTGAATATGCTAATTTACACGGCAAAGGGGATTTTGCAGATGTGATTCAAGTGAAGGATCTTGATAAACTGAAATTAGCCTGTATTATCCAGGAGGGAATAATCTAATCACACGAGTCCTAAAAAGCAGAGAACCTTTCCTGGCTACAGAAAATCAGAGGGGGACCACAGCATGAAAAGGATTTGGCCTGATACTGCTGGCTGTGAAGATGGAGAAAGGCATGTGGGCAGCCTCTAGAAGCTGGAAAAGGGAAGGAAACAGATTTTCCATTACAGCCTCCAGAATGGGTACCTTGACTGTATTTTTTTCCCCCCAGTTTTATTGAGTCACACAACATCATGTTAGTTTTAGGTGTTCAACATAAAGATTTTATAGATGTATATATTGTCAAATGGTCACCATAATAAGTTTAAGGAACATCCATCACCTCAATAATTACAAATATTTTTTCTTGTGATGAAAACTTTTAAGATACGCTCTCTCAGCAACTTTCAAACATACAATACAGTACTGTTAACTATACCCACCATGCTGTACATTACATCCCCAAAACTTATTCACCTTATAGCTGGAAGTTTGTACCTTTTGACCACCTTCACCCATTTTGCCCGCCCGCCATACCCCACTTCTGGCAACTACCAATCTGTTCTTTGTATCTATCAGTTCAGTTTTTTTCCCCCCTTAGATTCCATATATAAGTGATATCATACAGCATTTATTTTTCTCTGTTTTACTTCAGTTAGCCTAATGTCCTCAAGTTACATTCATGTTGTTACAAATGGCAGAATTTCCTTCCTTTTTATGACTGAATAATATTCCAGTGAGTGTGTGTGTGTGTGTGTGTGTGTGTGTGTACAGAGGGTGCCAAAAAATGTATTCACATTTTAAGAAAGGAAAACTGTATTAAAGTTGTAATAATATATACCAATAACAAGAGATAAATACAAGTCACGTTTGACTTCTGCAATTACAAGAGGTGCTCAAAGTGGTTACCATCAGCGTCCAGACATTTCCAATTATGGTGAACTACTGCTTGAGCAACGTTGACTAAAGAGTCCACTTGTATACATTTTTTGGCACTCCTTGGCATAATTTATATATATATATATATATATATATATATATATATATATATATATATACACACATATATATACACACACGTATATATATATATGTGTGTGTGTATATATATATATATATATATATATATATATATATATATCACATTTTATTTATCCATTCATCCATCTATGTACACTTAGGTTGTTTCCATTTTTTGACTATTGTAAATAATACTGCAATGCATATGGGGGTGTGGGTATCTTTTCAAGACAGTAATTTCATTTCCTTTGGATAAATATACAGAAGTGGAATTGCTAGATCATAATATGGTAGTTCCATTTTTTTTTGAGGAACCTCCCTACTGTTTTCCATAGTGGCTGTCTGACACCTTGATTTTAGCCCGTTGAAACTCAGGTAGGATTTCTGAACTACAGAAGAAGTGTAAGACTTGTATTCGTTAAGTCACTAAGTTTAGGTCTACTTCTACACTGAATTAGCTCTTATGCAGCCTTTCCAGAAGTCCTTCACAATTCTTCTGCTTGGTGGCAGAACTGAGATGACCACACCTACTAATACAGAAGCAAAGGACTATAGCTTTTTAGCACTTGCACAGCAAATGAAAGCAGACTCTTAACCAGAAGAGGTAAAAGATGATGGAAGATAACCAGAAACTGCTGCCACCATTTGTTTAATGAAAGAATGATTAGATGATGTAGTTGAACACCTAGAAAATTAGGAAAGTGATATGATTTTTATAGAAAGTGATATCTCCTATCAGTAAATTAATTTAACAAATGGATATTCTTCCTTTTTCTTTTAAGTTAGTTAAATTTCAATCAACATTTGTCTCTCTCAATCTAATTTTAATCTTAGAAACATATGCTTGCAAAGTTTCTATAGTTTTAAGAACTACTAATATTCAGATTCTGTAAATTAGTTCTCAGAGATCTTGATTCAAACCAGCTCCTACAAGAATAAAGTATAATTACTTTTTTAATGCCTTCATTTGTTTCTTCAGTGTTATTTGTTATTCTGAGTGTGAGATATTACATCTGGTTTCTGTAGCAGGTTGAAAGTTACCAGAAAGACAGCCAACCTTTCAGGGAGTCTAGACAGCTGAATGCTTCAACATGCTGATTTTAACACAGTAGCACACTGACAATTTCTATAAATACAACTGAATGTTGTTTTTGTCTTCTGTTCCTGAGTCAAAAAACAGGCAAAGGGGGAATCAACGCTGAAAGCTTCCAAGGGGCGGAGGAGATACAAGTCCATCCCTGCCCAGACATGTGGATACTTCCATGTCTCTCTCCTTTTTCAGTCTGTCAGCTTGTGCCTGTTCAGTGTCAGCTTCTGCCTCATCTTCTGGGCAATCTTTGCCCCAGGTACTTTCTCTGTATTTTCCTCAGTCCTCAGACAGGACACGGACAGCTGAAATCACTCATGTTTCCTCACTCTTTCCCCTGGGCATGTCCAAGCTGCAGCTGGCAGCCCAGACTGCCCTGCTTGTGGGCAGACATGACTTGTAAAGAGCTTCATACCAAAGGGCATCTCATCATGAGAATTTCTGAACTATCATTCTGTTAGCACCTCCCCGAATCAAGAGAAAGCAAAACATATCTCCCTTCCCACTTCTCATCTTTGACACTAAACCTCAGCAATCAGAGGTCCATAAAACCCCGCCCACCTGTGGACCCTAAAGGGGTCTCTGCCATGGACCCTCGTCAGGAAACAGCAACAGCCGACCTACAGTCAGAGCCCCCTGCCGTCCCACCTGCCTGCACACGCTCTATCCCAGCTCACCCCAATGGTATCACAATTTAAAAAAGAACCAACTCAGTCCAGGGATTTGAGTCCCATGGCTCCAGGCCCACCTGCACACTCTCCACGCCGGCTTCCTGCACCTGACTGCACACTCAGCAAGGGGCTGCCCCCAGCCTGCCCTCAGAATATCACATAGGCCAGCCCACCTGTATTCTCTAATACTCTGGTTTCCAAACTGGAGTCCTTGCTCAGTCAAGGGAAACCTCCGACCCACAGGGAGAGCCACCTGCGTCCCTATGCCCCTGAAGGCCCTCTGTCTCAGCATTTGGACTTCGACCCTCCACACGTCAAAGGGCAGCGGCCGAACCCCACTCCTCAACCGCCATGACCCCAACTATGTCACACGGGGTGAACAGCCCCAAGATGTCCTCTGACATTCCCTGAGTCATTGTCTGCCTGGGGCCCTCAGTTGAGGTGGGTGGAAGAGGCTGCCACCTGGTAGAAGACAAATTCCTCATACCAATTCTCATTTGCTCCGTTACCAAGGTGTCTACTGAGAATCTGAGCCCAGAAGGTGCAGGGACTGAGCAGAGTGGCCTCACAACCCCCTCC